>NC_056737.1:1128068916-1128158916 GCF_019279795.1 Protopterus annectens
GAGGGAAGGCATACACTGTTAATGTTTTCCAACTGAATGAGAGGGCGTCCACTTTCCAAGCTAGTGGATGGAAGATCCTTGTGCAAAATTTTTGAAGTTGGTGGTTGTGGGGACTTGCAAACAGATCTATGTCTGGGCGTCCCCATTTTTGAGTTATCATTGCAAATACTTGTGTGTCTAGTTTCCATTCATGAGGATCCAAGATGTTTCTGCTTAGGTCGTCTGCCAATGTTTTTCTTTCCTGGCAGGAATTGTACTTGTAGTTGAACTTGGTAAGACAGTGCTGTGTTCCACAAGGTCATTGCTTGCCTGCATAGAGGGTAGGAATGTATGCCCTCTTGCTTGTTTATGTACCACATTACTGTGGTATTGTCCATCTTTATTAGTTGTCCTGGGTGTAAGAGGTCCTTTAAAGCTGTTAGAGCATTCTGTACTGCTAGCATTTCTTTTTGATTGATATGCAGATGCCTTTGATCTGTAGTCCATTTGCCCTGAATGCACTGTCCTGCCATGTGTGCCCCCCAGGCATAGTCCGATGCATCTGTTGTCAGTTTGCCTGGCTGTGGTTAAGGTGAAAGGCTGACCCTTGAGGTGACATGCGTGTGCCCACCATAGAAACTCCTGTTGTAGGCAGGGAATGAGTGGTATCATTGTTTCCAAGCTGTGGCTGTGCTGAGTCCATAAGCTTTTCAGGTACCATTGTAATTTCCTCATATGCAGTTTTGCAAATGGTATTAGTAGTATGCAAGATGCCATGAATCCCAAGGCCTGCAGTATTTTTCTTGCAGGGAGTTGAGTCTTTGTTGCAATTATTTTTCAAGTATTGAATCAGCTGTTGTTGCTTGTCTGGCATGAGATAAGCCATCTGGGCCGTTTTATTCAAGCTGGCACCCAGGAATATTATGTTTTGTGAGGGCACTAGTTTTGATTTCTTTTCGTTTACTGTGTACCCTAAGCAACTTAGGTGTTTGACAAATGCCAGATGCTTTAAAAGAATGTCCTTGCTTTCTGCTTGAATAAGGCAGTCGTCCAGGTATGGGTATATTTGAATTCCTTTGTCTGCAGTATGCAATTACTGGTGCCAGGCATTTTGTGAAAACCCTGGGTGCAGTAGATAAGCCAAAGGGCAGTGCAGAGAATTGATAATGCGTTGAACCTGCAATGAAGCAGAGGTATCTTCTGCAATTTTGTCTGATAGGGACATGCAGGTATGCCTCCTTGAGGTCCAACGTTACTAGCCAAGCATTCTTGCCCAGCATGGGAAAAAGCTGCTGTAGTGTTAGAATCTTGAATTTTGGTACTTGCAGATAGGTGTTCAGAATTGAAAGATCCAGAATGGGTCTGCATGCTTTATCCTTTCTTGGGACTAGAAAGGGTCTTGAGTAAAATCCTTGTCTTTGCTCCTGTGTAGGTACCTGTTGAATGGCTCATGTCCATGAGAGCTGTAATTTGTTTTTGTGCCGCTGCCCATTGATTTGGTGGCAGGTTTGGCATTCCTTTTATCCTTGGCAAGGTATGAAAGTGGAATCTGTATCCTTGTGAGACAATGTTTAGGACCCCATTTGTCTTTTGTGATGATGTGCCAGTTGTCTGCAAAAAGTGCTAATTTTCCTTCCAAGGGAGCTGCCAAGAGAGATTTGCTTGGTAGTTTGAGGGTTGAGTCATTGTGTTTGTCTTCTGCTAGCTTGGGGCCTGTCTTCTCCTCCTTTCTGGGTAGCAGTATCCCACTGGTGAGGTTTGTAAGGGCCTTGTGACTGACCTCTGCCCCTTGGGCGTCTGTATTTTCCCCTCTGTGATCTGTCAGAAGCTGGAAAGGACCAGTTTTTGTTGGCCAATTTCTGCTGAAACGAGGAGGGTTGTACTTGTAAAAAATCCTTGACCGTCTGCATAGACTTTGCCTTATCCTCCCATTTTCTTTAAAACCTCTTCTGCTTTGACACCAAATAATACATCCTGCTGTAAAGGTGCATCCAATAATTTTGCTTTAGCATGATCAGGTAGGGTTTGTTCTTTTAACCAAGCATGTCTACGTATGACAGACCCAGTAACAGCTGTTCTACAGGAAGCTTCCAATGAATCAAATCCACGTTGTAAAGAATGTTTGCCCACCTGTTCAGCTGCATGCAACAGATCCTGCATTTCCTTGAATTCAAACCGTTCAGAAAGTGTGCTCATTTTTTGTTTTAATTGAGACATTAGGAACTGCTGATATTTCAGCATGTGAAACTGAAAATTTAATGCTCTCATAGTCAGAGTAGCCGAGGTGTATATCTTCTTTCCCCATCTACCTAGGGCTCTGGATTCCCTTTCCGAGGGAACAGGATTTTTAGCCATAGAAGCTTTAGCCACTTTGGAACCCTGGGAAATTGTTTCTGGGTCAGCCACAGGGCTTTTATAAAGGAATTTGCGAGAGTCAGGTACTCTAGTAACTGTCTAATTTGGCTGGAGCAGGAGGTAGAGAGTCTGGATTTAGACTAGAGTCCAAGTAAACTTCATCCACAATGTCTAAAACTGGAGGGATAGCAAGTGGTCTGTGCTGGGGTAGTAAAAGGAACTCTTGGAGCCTTTTCTTACTATCAGAGCAGTCCTGGCCTTCCCAGTGGAAATGTTCCCTCATGGTATGTAAAGTTTCCCCAAAGGAGTAGTCTTCAGGGGGAGATGCTGAGGGAATAGAGTCTTCAGCATCAGTCTCTTCATAATGGGGGAAAAGCATAATCCTGTTCCTCAGAAGAATCTGAGGAAATTGAAACCTGGTCAGAGGAAGCATAATCCTCCTCTTTGTCTTGGTCTTATCTGGAGGGGGATGGGAACGCCTGATTAGGGTAATCAAATCTTCAGCCATCTTAAGCATATGTTTCTTAGGCATGGGGCCTTGAACTGGAGACTGATGCACAGTCTTTTTTGGTTTTAATGGAGTTTTAAGCTTAGCATAAGATTTAATGGTGAGTGTAGTCGGTCTGATGACACCTTCTGCAACCGAAGGTGTTTCTACTGCACCGGGATCTCCTTCTGCTCCGGTGTCGGAAGGGCCTAATGAAGATGGCTGCGATGGCCAAGTACACTCCACTAGAGAATCCGAAGCTGTCTGGGGTTCCAATTCTGCGGTCGTCAGGGGCTGCGCAGGCACCTCACTGAAAACCGGAGAACCGGCGGCAGGCCCAGCAGAGGCCTCTGAGTCTGGCTTGTTCCTGGGCTGCCTGTCCTTATCCTTGCATTTTTTATGCATGCCGGTCATCGGCTGCTCCGGCATGATAGAATTAAATTTCCTACCAAAGTAGTGTCGTGCGAAGTCAAAACGGCGTTTGATAGTTCGTTTATTAAACCTAGCACAAAACCAACAACCTGAGACGTCGTGGTCTGGGCCTAGGCAAGGAATACAATAAGAATGGAAGTCCTTATGAGGTATTTGCTTCCCACAAGAAATGCAATTGTTAACTTTTTCTGACATCGGACTGAGGCAAGAAGGTTCCCCCAATGGGGTACTTAGCTTTATTGAAGACTTCGGACTGAAATTCGATTCGAAAATCTCAGGCGTCGACCGGCACTTGCGAACTGCTTCTGCTTTGGGCAGTGCGCGGCAAGAAAGACTGAAGAAAATGGCATTGGATGCCTCTTACATACCCCTGGCGCACTGACGTCAGGGAAGAAGTGACAGTAACCGACGCCGGACCAAGACTTTGGAACTCAGGCCGACTGCGGGACCGCCTGACGGCAGGATAACCCCCAAGTGTGATGACTGCAGCAGGGTAACACGAACATCTAGGAGCTGTCTAGGATGCCCTGCAAGACTGCAGAGGCAAACCCTGCCCTGGATTTGGAGAGGAGAGGCAGGTGGTAATGTTTGGTAAAAGCGTGAACAGATTTTTTATTTAACATTTGTTAACCGGGAAAGTCCAACTGGACACATCCATTTTCAGCAGAGGCCCGGGGAGAAAAGCTCCAATAGCATGTCAAAGAAATTACACAATATCATACAGAGATACAGGTTCCATAGAAACAAGTTATGTATAGATTAACAATTCCATTAGTAAAGTCAGCATACAGCATTCTAGTAGTAGGATTTATACAGAATATAAAATATAAACACAAGAAAAAATTATTTGTTTTTTCTAAGTTATGAGTACTCACAATATTTTATTACAGAAACAACCAGTGATTAAGCTTTACAATGAAAGGAATTAGGGGACATTTAGTAGAATCCTTGAACGTGATATTGGTGCAAATTAACCTGGGGAGTGGCATGAACAAAGGTAATTGTTTGAGAAGTGGGGTCTTAGGAGTTTCTTAAATTGAATAGTCGAGGTAGTGGAGGTTATTTGGCTACGTAGTGAGTTCCAGACTTTGGCAATAGTGCAGGCAGAGAGATTTGCCAGCATCATTTTTGTCCGATAACACTTATTAGGTTCTGAGAACTAGATCGTAAGGCTCTGGTAGGGATGTAGGGGTTAATTACATTTTGAAGTGCAGGGCATTTTTCTGGAAGGTACAGGAGATTATGCGCTACTGTGAGTTGATTAAACACAAGTAGTTGAGGTAGCTTGAGCTAATTGAGTTGGTTAAGGGTGAGACAGTGGTGGGATTTGTATGAGGTTTCAGTAGCGAACTTGGCTATTTTGTTACAAGATTACATTTTGATCAGATCACTCTGGTGGAGATTAGTAAGGATGGGAGAGGCACAGAGAAAGACTGATAAGAGACGAGTACTTGCAATAGTAGCTTTGGTTTGTTTAGTTATAAAGTGTTTGTTCCTATAGAAAAGTCCTAGTTTTTTTTATTAACTTTCTTAATGGTTTGTGCTATATGGATATCAAATTTGAGGTTATTGTCTATTTCTACACCTAACAGTTTAGTATGTGCAGTTGGAGTGATGTGAATGTTATCTTTAGAGTGAATGGTGAAAGTTATGGGGGGGGGGGGGGGGTCATGACCTGGGCCGAAAATAATTTGTTTTTTTTGGGGTTAAGAATAAGTTTGTTTGTGAACCATGTTTTGGCTAGAGAGTGCTTTGGGTGAGGATTTGCAGATCCTTTAATGTGGGTGTGGCACTTAAGGGTGGTGTCATCAACGTATTGTACTACTGATGCTGCGAGTGAGGAGGAATTGATTTGGTTGGTGAATAGTGAGAACAGTGGGCCAAGGATGGATCCTTGAGGGACACCTATGGATACTGGTAGCAGGGGGGACAGCTGGTAATGCCACAGGACTGCCTGCTGTTGACCAGATAAGTAGCTAGTAAACCATGAAATAGTGGTGGGGCTGAGGCTTAAAGTAATGTTTGGAGAAGAATGTTATGGTCTACCATGTCAAAAGCTTTAGATAAGTCTAAGAAAACTGAAGATACAAATAGTCCCTTGTTTCTATTGTGGTTAACGATAGTTGTGGTGGTGGTGCTGTGGGATGGTCTAAAGCCATGCTGTGTTTTTGAGATTAAGTTGTTTTGTAAGAGGTACCAAATTAGTTGGGAATGTACAACTCTCTCTAGTAACTTGGATAGAGGTGAGAGTATTGCGATTGGGCGGTAGTTGGTGAGTTCTAAGGAGTTGCCCCCTTTGTGCAGTGGAATAATGTGCGATGTTATCCACAGGGTGGGGAATTTGTATTCTGCAAGTGACCTGTTTATGAGGATGGACATGAGATAGGCTATGGCGTCTGCTGCTATCTGAAGGAATTTAGCTGGTAGGGTGTCAGCAGCTAGTGTGGTTGGTTTAAGTTTCTTAAGGGGCTTTAATATAATTTTAGTGGGTACAGGGTGTCGGGAAAAGGTGGTATTGTTTGAGTAGTAGGGTGGGTTTTGCTAGCACCGGGTATAGGGCTGCTAGTGGTATTGAGGGCATTGGTAGGGTTTGGACTGTTTTGGTAAATAACTTGTTAAATTGTGTGGGGGCATTGTCATGTTTGTTTGGTAGTACTGGTGTTGGGGTGGTGGCTTTACCTGGGTGGATTATGCCATTTACTGTAGCCCAAAATTTCATAGGGTTGTTGGCATATTTTTCCTGCATGTTTTTGTAGTAGTTACTTTTGCCCAGTTTGATTTGTTTTTTTGGCTTTGTTTTGAAGTTCTTGGTAGGTTTGCCTCAGACTACTGGTTTAGTTCTTTTGATAGTGACTCCAGGCCTGATCCCTCTCTTTCATTGTAGTCTTAGTATCTTTAGCCATGGATCATGGTTAGCTTTTAGACCTATAGTTCTGGAGGGGCATGACAGTTTAGGATTTGCAGGAAAGTGGAGTTGAAGTACTGTACTGCATCATCTAGAGGTGACAATTTTAGGGGTGTCCAATTACAAGCTTGGTAGTGAATTGATGAAGCCAGTTGTTTTAAAGGTCTTTTTGTCACGTATTACTCTGAGGTTGGGTTGGCTTACATAATGGGGTCTGTTCCAAATTAGGTAGGTTGGTTAATGTTCACTTAGACTGTCAGGTAGACAGCCAGAGTGCCATGCTAGAGTGGGATCAGATAACAGAATCCAGTCTAAGATGGATTCACGTTTTGATGTTTTGTCTGTTCTGGTTGGGGTGGATATAATTTGGGTAAATCTATGGAGGTTAATGTGGATAGTTGGGAGTGTGGCTAGAGCAGTTCAGCCAGTCAGCATTAAAATCACCTAATAGTACAATTTCTTGGGGCATGGAGTTTGAGATCCAGTTTAGCAGGTTTTCCATTATAGTAGTGTTACTGCCTGGTGGAATGTAGCCACCTGCAATAATATGTTTGAGTTTAGTTTTAATTTGGCAAGGATTAGTTCAACATCTTTGATTTTTTGGGTGTTATAATGGGGAAACTATTCTGGAATATTATCACTACGCCATCTCCCTTTTTCTCTACTCTACTTCTGCATATTGTGTTATAGCCAGGGGCTGTAAGCTCATTATTATGGTGTTCTGGTTTAAGCCACGTTTCAGTTAGCACTGCTATTTCTAGTTTATATACAGCTGGAAGGGCATGAAGGTCCTGGATTTTGTTAAGTATGCTTCTTGCATTTATGTTAAAGAGGAGAGAGGAGGTAGGTCTATAGTATTGGGGGTTTGGCTGATTAGAGTCTGTGTAGGGTGTTGTGGTGGGCCCTGGATTAGGGTGAATGTCATTCAGTGAATGAGCTTGTGGAGTAGGTGAAGATACAGTTTAGTTTGTGTAGTAATTTAGTATGTTTTAATGAGGAGTGAGGGTTAGTTCTGACTGACAGTTTGTAGTGGGAGTAAGAGACTGATCTAGAAAAGGTGAGGTCTAGTGGTGTGACAGGGAAGTTGCAAAGTTTCAGTAGAGTGGACAGAGGTGTGGTTTGCCTTTGTGGGGGGGTACTGACATGTAGTGGAGTGTGGTAAGAGGAGAAGTAGGACAGCAGGAGAAAGGTGATGATAGTACATAGGTAGAGTAGTGCTTTTATTAAGTGGGACTGTTGTTTATAGTTCATCATGTTTGAAGAGTGTTTAAGGGTAGTATCTTAAAGTGGGTTTGATATACTAATGAGTGATAAAAGGGTATGGGGTGAAGGGTGTTGGTTTGTAAGTGATATGTGTGGTGTGAAACTCTAATTGGGTGGCAGGGAACTGATAGAGGGTGTGGTGACAACTATAAATGTAACTGATATGGGGGTTTTTGCACTACTACCATGGTATACAAGGTTCTAGCTCAGCAAGTTGGTCATTCAGGTGTTAAATTTAAGCAGCTTTACCTTATAAACAGCAAAAATGTTCAGGAGGTGTTCACTTACCTTAAACAGTGCAGTCATCAAACAGCAAGACCAATGTAGGAAGTGCAAGGTCCCAAACATGTAGAATATCCATGAAATAGTAAGTCAAGTGGAGCTATGGTATCTGAGAGTACATTTAAATATCTCAGTACAATGACAGGAGGCTGGATATGTCTCTAACTCAGTTTACCCCTCCCTGCAGGACAAGCGAATCTTAATTTGCAGTTTAGACTGGTAACCCAAACCCAGTGTTGTCCACACAAAAAGTGGGTTACAAGGACTTAACTATCAAGTTTTATTTAATAAGTACAGGATGTATTCATCAACATTCTAACTAATCGTAGCATTAATAAGCTATATCCAACGCAAGCAGGAGTCCCTATGCTATATTATAGAAAGGCTTTGCTGTAACCATTAAGCGTTTTAAGCAGACAGTGAATTACCACTTTACCGGCTGGCAATGCTGACAGATGTACTAGTGCGGCTATTATGTATACACTTATATGTTAAGTAAAGCAATATCCTGAAATAATCAGGCTAATTCAATTATTATCAGACAGCACACAGCATGCAATGCTGTTTAAAGGACGTCCAGGTGGCAGCCTCCAGGAAGTCCCTGGTGGGGACTCCTCTGAGGAAAGCTGCAGAGGTGGAGGCTGCTCTGGGGGACTGATTCCTGAACCCCTTGGGGGGGAGGTTTTCCATGTTTGTAGCAGAAATTGATGCAGTGTGCTATCCATTTGGAGATGGTTTTGCCTTTTGTCCCTATAGCAAAGCTAACCAGAAACTGATCAGACTTTCTGAAGGATTTAGTCTTGTCTAGATAGAATCTGAGCTGTCTGTGCACATCTAGAGAGTGCAAGATCCATTCCCCCTTGTTCTGGGGATTAGGAAAAAAGGTGGGCAAATAAATCGATTGGTTTGAGAGCCACACTGGACACCACCTTGGGCATGAAGGATGGGTTAGTTCTGAGGGATACCCTGTCAGCATGGAAGATGAAGGGTTCCACAGCCATGAGTGCTTGCAGCTTGGAGACTCTTCTGGCTGAAGTGATGGCCAGAAGGAAAGCAGTCTTCCAGGAGAGAAATTTTAGATCTGCAGAAGAAGCTGCTTCGAAAGGGGGCAGGGTGAGCTTTTGTCCCAAGCTGGGGCTGGTGCTCTTCTGGGTGGCCTCAAGTTGCTAGCACCTCTTAGGAACTGTTTGATCAAAGGGTGTGAGAAAAGGGGCCGGTCAGTGGGGAAATGAGCAGAGATAGCAGAGGCATGAATTTTTATAGAGGAGAAAGGCCACTGTGTAGTAGGTCAGCTAAGTAATCCAGGATGAGAGGGTGGGAAGGCTGTGTCATAATGGCTCCCTTAGCCTGGATCCAGATGCAGAACCTTTTCCATTTGTCAGCATAAGACTTTCTAGTGCTAGGGTGTCTGGCATTGAGAACCTGTTTACTGGGGTTGGCAGACTGATCCGGGGTTTGAGAATAAGCCAAGCTCCCAAACTGAGTGCGTGCAATTGGGGATGCATGAATTCCCCTTCCATCTGGGTCAGGAGGTTTGGAATCCGAGGAAGATGCCATGGTGGCAGTGGGGACAGGCTGTGCAGCAAAGGGTACCAGTGCTGGTGAGGTCAGTCTGGAGCTATAAGAATTGTCCTTGGTTTTTCCTCCATTATTATGAGCAGTACCCTGGGGATGAGAGGTAGTAAAGGAAAGGCATTGACTGAGACTGACCCAGGGGAAGGACAGGGCATCCACTTTTCAAGCCATGAGGTGATGCTCCCTGGTGCAGAATTTGCTGAGCTGATGGTTGGTGTAGGAGGCAAAGAGGTCAGCCTTCAGGGTGCCCCATTTCTGAGTTATTAGGGTGAAGGTTCTTCTGTTGAGCTGCCACTCATGTGGGTCCAGAAGATTTCTGCTTAATTTGTCAGAGTTGAGAGAACCTGGTAGGAATTGTGCTAACATGTGCAGTTGCATGGCAGAGGCTGTATGCCAAAGGGTCATGGCCAGCCTGCATAGTGGGTAGGTGCGAGTCCCTCCCATCTTGTTGACATACCACATTCACAGTGGTGTTGTCTGTTTTGATCAGGAGAGCCCCTGGGGAGAGAAAGGGCTTGAAAGCTACTAAGGTGTGCTGACAAATCATTTTTTGGTTGATGTGCAGAGGGATTTTCTGCAGGCTCCATTGGCCCTGTATGCACCTGCCATCTAGATGTGAACCCCAAGCATAGTCTGATGCGTCTGTGGTGAGGGTCTGGGCGGCAGGGGGGTGGTGGTGGTGAGAAAGGTAGTCTCTTATTCTGGAAGCATGCTGTTGCCCACCAAAGAAAATCTTTTCTGAGATTAGGAATTATAGATACAAGAGTTTCCAGGTCTTGAGAGTGTTGACATCAAAGGCTCTTTAGGTACCACTGAAGTTTCCTCATATGCAGTCTGGCATATGGAACGAGTAGCATGCAAGATGCAATGAACCCCACAGCTTGCAGGATTTTCCTTGCAGCAGATAACTGGGGTCTGGTGGCTAGTTGAGAGACGAAGACAGTCAGGAAAATTTGTTTTTCTGGTGTAAGGAATGCCATTTGGGATGCTGTATCCAGGCTTGCTCCCATGAAGATAATCCTTTGGGTGGGCACCTGTTTTGATTTCTTTTTGTTGATTGTGTACCCTAGGGAGGTTAGTAGGGTCTTTACAAAGGCCAGGTGCTTGAGCAGCTTTTCCTAGCTATCTGCCTGAATAAGGCAGTCATCTAAGTACGGGTAAATCTGGATATTCCTTTGTCTGCAAAAGGCAATGGCCTTAGCCAGACTTTTTGTGAAAACTCTGGGAGCAGTCAATAAGCCAAAGGGAAGTGCAGAGAACTGAAAGTGTTGAGATCCTGCACTGAAACAGAGACATTTCCTGCACGATTCCCTGACAGGAATGTGGAGGTAGGCATCTTTTAGATCTAGGGAGGCTAGCCAAGCGTCCTTGGATAGCATGGGTAGCAGCTGCTGGACTGTGATCATTTTGAATTTTGGGATCACCAGGAAGGTGTTTAGAATGGATAGCTCGAGGATGGGGCGCGGTGCTCTTTTCTGGGGACCAGAAAAATTCTGGAGTAAAAACCTTGGCCTATCTGTTCTGCAGGAACGTGCTCTACTGCCCTCATAGAAAGCAGGGGAAAGTATTTGCTTTAGAGCCTCTGCCCACTGGTTTGGAGGTACATCTGGGAACCCTTTTGGGTGTGGCAGGAAAATTTGTATCCCTGAGACACTATGTTGAGAACCCAGGGGTCGCTGGTAATGGTGGCTCAAGTGCTTGCGGGAAAGGAAAGCTTTCCTCCTAGGGTTAAGAGAAGGTGGGCAGAGGGAGGGGGTGGGGAAGGTGAGTCATTGTGAGTTCTTACCATAAGGGGGGTGGGCTTAGAACTCCCTGGTTTTGAAGTGATGTGGAGGTAGTCCACTGCTTAGATCTCTGCATTCCCTGTGGCTGTCTGGGAGATCTGGTTCCCAGAGGTCTGGGCTGGACTGGATTAGAGGGAGCAGGAAAGGACAAGTGTTTGGTGGGACAATGCCTGCTGAACTTGAGTGGCTGGACCTGTAAGAAGTCCTTAACTATCTTCATAGATTTTGCTTTTTCTTCCATCCTTAAGACCTCTTCTGCCTTACAGCCAAATAAGTTGTCTGCGCAAGTGGGCATCCAACAATTTAGATTTGACATGGTCTGGTAGGTGCTGTTCCTTAAGCCATGCATGCCTTCTAATGACAGATCCAGTGACTGCTGCCCTACAAGAAGCTTCTAGGGTGTCAAAACCACAGTGCAAGGTGCGTTTAGTTACTTGACTTGCAGAATGCATCAAACACTTGAAACTCTAGATTCTGCACAAGCAGGAAAGGAAGACATTTTTGTTTGAGGAGTTCTAGGGCATGTTGCTGAAATTTTAGCATATGGAACTGACAATTTAGTGCCCTGATAGAAAGTGTAGCTGAGGTGTGTACTTTACCCCATCTGTCTAGTGCTCAGGAATCCCTAACTGAGGGAGTGGGATTCCTAGCAGAAGTTGCTTTAATCCCATTAGGTCCTTGAGAAATTACCTCAGGGTCAGCAGTAGGATTTTTAAAAAGAAATTTGAGTCAGGGACTCTATAGTACCCGTCTGGTTTTCTGGGTGCGGGAGTGTGTCAGGAGTCTAGCTGGATTCCAGGAAAACAACCTCCACAACATACAGGACTGGGGGGTGGGGTGGTCAAGGGTCTGTGCTGTGGAAGATCCAAGAATTCCCAGTGTCTCTAGACTGAGGGTAGTCAACTCTCCCATTGGAAATGCTCCCGTAAGGTATGAAGGGTTTCCCCAAAGGAAAAATCCTCTGGGGGAGAGGCTGAAGGGATGGAATCCTCTGCATAGGAATCCTCATAAGTAGAGAGGAGTTGCATGTCTTCATATTCAGATGCATCAGAGTCATCTGACTCTTGTTCAGACAAAACTACAGGGGACAGATCTCTTTTCCTTTTGGAGGGGGTAGCTTGGCTTCCCCTGATCAGCATAAGGTCTTCTTCCACTTTAAGCATTTCAGACTGAGGCAAGGAAGCAGGTGCCTGAGATTGGGTAATCTGTTTCTTGGGTGTGGTTTGTATCCTGGGCCTAAAACTCTCTCATTTTCAAAAGAACGGAAGTCACGAAAAAAGACTTTGGTTTGTGTCGAAAATCGGTAATGCGAAGGACTTCCTCGAAGCCGGTGCCTGCTCCGGACCCATCCAAGGTAGAGACAACAGGATTCTTAGTCAAAGAGTTTTGCAACATACCAGACTCCAAAAGGGTTTCGGTAGCTGCCTGTGATTCCACAGAAGCGGGCATCAGGGGCTGAGAAAGCACCTCAATGAGGACCAGAGAACGCACAACTAGCTTAACGAAAGCGTCGGTAGGTTACATCTTTTCAGAAGATCTGCTGTCGGATAGCTTACTGAAGCCATATCAGAATTCAAGGACAGTAAGAAAAAACATCTGGCTACAATAAGGGCCCAATGACAGACAGTTCTGGTGTTGAACAAAGCACAGAAGTGACAACGGGGGACGTCGTGGTCTGGGCCGAAACAAGTGACGCAGTAAGAATGAAAGTCTCTGTGTGGTATTTGCCTTCCATGGGAGAGACTATGAACTTTTTCTGACATCGGTTAGTGCATGAAAAAAGGATCCCCAATTGGGTACTTACCTTTAGAAGACTTCAACTTCAATTCGGTAGACGAAACTCGGGTAGCGGCCGAATGGCACTCGTGCGAATTGCTTCGGGCTCCATGGCAAGAAAGACTGATGTAATGGCTTCAGCTGCCTTACTTTATACTACTGACGATCTGACGTCAGTCCTGAAGTGACAGCAACCGATGCAGAAATACTAAGCCTCTAGTATTTGGGCCGGTCGAGGGCTACCATGGCAGAGATAACCCAAATGTGATGACTGCAACATCTAAAAGTGCTGACTACCTGCTCTGAATCACAGGAATTTTCTGCACGATTCCCTGAGGGGGATGTGGAGGTAGGCATCTTTTAGGTCTAGTGTGACTAGCCAGGCATTTTGTGTGAGCATAGGCAGGAGCTGCTGCAAGGTTAGCATTTTGAATCTGGGGACCACCAAGGAGGTGCTCAGTTTGGATAGATCCAGGATGGGGTGCCAAATGCTCTCCTTTCTGAGAGCTAGGAATAGTCTGAAGTGAAAACCTTTTCCTGTTTGATCCGGAGGGACAGGTTCTACTGCCCCTTGGGATATTAGTGTTTTTACATGTTTTAATGCCTCTGCCCACTGGTTTGGGAGGAGCCCTGGGTACCCTCTTGGAATATGGAGTTCGCTGAAGAAGAATCTGTATCCTTGAGGAATGATTTTTAATACCCATTGGTCCTTGGTTATAGATACCCAATTGCCCTTGAAGAGGGTGAGCCTTCCTCCTAGTTTTAGATGAGTGAAAGGAGGGAGGAGGGAGTGTCATTGTGAGCGCTTACCATAGAAGCTTGGCCTAGAATTCCCTGCCTTAGAATAGGAAGTGGTCCATTGTTTGCTTCTTTGCTGGCCCTGGGATAGGGGCCGGGATGTCCCGTCTCTGCAGGGCTTACTTTGGACCTGTCTGCTGGGTGCAGGGAAGGCCAAGTGTTAGAAGGGAAGTTCCTGCTGAATCTGGGTGGTTGAACTTGAAAGAAATATTTTACTGTTTGCAAAGATTTTGCTTCGTCTTACATCTTTTTAAGCACCTCTTCTGCTTTTCCCCCAAACGGGCATTCTTTACCTAGGGGTGCATCAATAAGCTTAGACTTGACATGATCAGCGAGAGGTTGTTCCTTCAGCCATGCATGTCTTCTAATAACAGATCCTGTCACTGCTGCCCTGCTAGAGGCTCCTAGGGAGTCATGTCCACATTGTAATGAGTGCTTGGCCACTTGACCAGCAAAGTGTAGTAGTTCTGCCAGCTCCTTTGAGTTGGCACAGTCAGGAGAGGTAGCAATCTTCTGTTTTAATTGTTCTAAAGTGTGTTGTTGATATTTTAACATATGGAACTGACAACCAAGTGCTCTGATAGCGAAGGTTGCAGAGGTGTATACGTTTAACCCCATCTGTCAGAAAGCTCTGGAGGTCTTTGTCAGAGGGAAGAGGATTCCTGGCAGAACTAGTCTTAGCTCCTTTGGGTCCCTGTGTAATGACCTCAGGGTCTGCCCCAGGGTTCCTGTACATATATTTGAGAGACTTTGGTACTCTCTAGTACTTGTCAGGTTTAGCTGGAACAGGAGACAGGGGCTAAACTGGATTCAAGGAAAACATCATCCACCACTTCTAGAAGAGGTGGGATGGCCAGGGGTCTGTGCTGGGGCAGGTTCAGAAACTCTCCAAGTCATTTCTTTGACTGTGGGTAGTCCTGAGATTCTCCAGTGAAAATGTTCCATGAGGGAGTGAAGGGTTTCCCCGAAGGAGAGGTCCTCTGGAGGGGAGGCAGAGGGGATGGATTCCTCTGCATCTGAACCCTCAAACAATTAAGGGCTGTTGTCCCTCTTCAAAGGCAGAATAATCAGATTCCTCAGACTCTTGGTTTGACAATTTCTGGAAAAAGAAGCCTTTTCCTTTTTGGAGTGGGGGCCTGAGTACCTTGGATAAGGGAGAGAAGATCCTCCATCATTTTAAGCATCTGAGCTTGGGGTGGGGGAGCAGTAGCAAGATGGTGGCTAGAAGCAGATTTTCTTGGAGTGGCCTGGCTTCGAGGTTCTGAGAGAATCCGGTGGTCTCTGAGAAACGGTAGTCGGAACTGAAGACTACTTTTTTTGTCTAGAATCGGTAGTGCAAATGGCCTCCTCGAAAGCTGGTGCCTGCGTTGCGGCTCCAGACCTAACAGAGGCAGAGACAGATAAAGGTTCACATGACGAAGTGGATTATTGCGGCATACCGGACTCCGAAAGGGTCTCTGCAGAGGCCTGCATTGAAAGCAAGTCAGGCAGCAGGGGCTGCGAAAGTGCCTCACTGAATTTTGTAGCGGTAGCGTCATCGGAAGGCTAAGCCTTGTGTGGTCTGTCTCTGTTTACGGTTTTTCAGAATGCCGGCGGATTGTTGGCTGACAGACGCCACATCGGAATTTGAAGACTGAATATGAAAATAACTGTCTACAAAAAGAGCTTTATGCGGAATGGTTCTCGCATTAAGAGGGCACAGAACCAGCAACGACTGACGTTGTGGTCTGAGCCTAAACAAATGTTGCAGTAAGAATGAAAGTCTCGGTGTGGGATCGGCTTTCCACACGAGACCATTGTTAACTTTCAGACATCAGTTAGAGCAAGAAAAATGGGTCCCCAATAGTGTACTTAGCTTAAACGTATGCTGAAATTAGTCTCCTGGTAGTGACCGACCGGCACTCATGCGAACTGCTTCTGCTAGGGGCACCACAGTAAGAAAGACTGATGTAATGACGTCGGCTGCCTTTTTTTATAGTACCGACAACCTTACGCCAGACTACAGGTGACAGCAGCTGGCACACAAAAAAAGTACAGTTGTGCACACTTAACATAAATGTAGATGTTAAGAGTGTATTCATTGTTGCAGTGATTACATTTGGGTTATCTGTTTGCAGTAGCCCACAATCGGCATGAATAACAAAGTCTTGTGTCCTGCGTCTGTTGCTGTCCCTACTCTTCCATGACATCAGGTCGTCAAGGGTATAAAACATGCAGCCGAAGCCACTACATCAGTTTTTCTTACTCCAGATGTCAGGTGCCCCCCTAATGGGAAGAAATTAAATATAAAAGTACAAAGATATACCTCCAACAAAAAAGCAAATACACCCAAAAGGCTTTTAAGCATAGTAAAGGAAAGAAGAGGTATAGCCAAATGTTAGGGGGCTGGAGGGAGGTTAACCAGGACTGCAACAGTGAATACACTCTAACATCTACATTTATGGTAAGTGTACACAACTGTACTATGTTCATGTTTCACTGTTGCAGTCATTACATTTGGGTAGATTCCCAAAGCTATGGTTGGGAGGAGGAACTCTGATAGCATTAGGGCCAGCTATAAGGAACTGCAAGACTGCAGTGGCAAAGCCAGCTCTGGATTTACAGAAAATTGGCAAATGATAATGCTTGGTGAAAGTATGTACAGAACTCCAGGTAGCAGCTTCTAGGACGTCCCTGGTAGGGACGCCTCTGAGAAAGGCTGTAGAAGTAGATGCAGCCCTGGTGGAGTGAGGTCTGATCCCCTGGGGGATAGGTTTTCCATGGTGCTTATAGCAGAAATGAATGCAATGGCTTATCCATTTAGAAATGGTTTGCTTTGAAATAGCCTTCCCCTCAGCCACTGCAGCAAATGCCACCAGCAGTTGCTCAGATTTCCCTTGAGGTTTACTCCTGTCCAAGTAGAATCCAAGTGGTCTGTGCACATCTAAGGAATGCAGTAGCCATTCCCCTTGATTCTGTGGACTGGGAGAGAAGGCTGGCAAATGAATGGGTATGAAGGATGGATTGGTTCTGAGGGACACCCTCCTGTCCGCATGAAAGATGATGAAAGGCTCCACTGCCATAAGGGCCTGTAAGTCAGATACCCATCTTGCTGAAGTGATTCCTAAAAGGAAAGCTGTTTTCCAAGAAAGAAATTTTTAAGTCTGCAGTAGCAGCTGGCTCGAAAGGAGGTAGAGTGAGTTTCTCCAAGACAAAGTTAAGGTCCCACGCTGGGGTTGGAGCTCTCCTGGGTGGTCTAAAATTTTTGGCCCCTCTGAGGTACTGCTTGAGCAGTGGATGAGAGAAGAGGGGAGGTTCTGTGTTACAATGAGCTGAAATGGCTGAGGCGTGGATTTTAATGGAGAAAAAAAGACAGGCCCTTGTGAAGTTAAGTATTGTAAAATCTGAGGTAAATTGGGCGCTGCTGTACTCATCCCTTGAGACTGGTTCCAGGCACAGAATCGTTTCCATTTTGCAGCACAAGATTTTCTAGTACTAGGCCTCCTTACCTCTAAGATGACATCCATCACAGGTTTGCTGAGGGATGGTACGGGAGAATTTAAGTAATTAGCCAGGCTGCAAGGTTCAGTGTTGGAAGCTAAGGGTGCAGAATCTGGTTCTTCTGCTGAGACAGCAGGGAAGGAGTCTGAGGCAGGTGCCATGGAGTTAACTGTGACACCGCGCAGGAGGGGGTACCAGTGTTGGTGCAGCCAGTCTGGAGCAATCAAAATCATCCTTGGTTTGTCCTGTTTGACTTTAGTAGTACTTTGGAGAGCAGAGGCAGCAGGAGAAAGGCATAGACAGACAGGTTTTTAAAGCTGAAGGACAGAGCATCCACTTTCCAGGCTTGTTTGTGGGGAGTCCTTGTGCAAAATTTGTCCAATTGGTAGTTCTGAGGGGAGGCAAACAGGTCTATATCTGGGCTCCCCATTCGCTTGTCAACATGTTGAAAATTCTTGGTTCCAGTTTCCACTCGTGTGGGTGTATGAGGTTTCTGCTTAGTCCATCGGTCAGTGTATTTAACTTTCCTGGCAGGAATTGAGCTTGTAGGTGCACTTGGTGGCTCAAAGCTGTGTTCCACAATGCTATGGCTAGTCTGCAGAGGGGGTATATATGTGTACTCCCCTGCTTGTTTATGTACAACATAACCGTGGTGTTGTCCATCTTTACCATTATTTGTCCTGGAAGAATATAGTCCTTGAAGGCTGTTAGAGTATTCTGTACAGCTAACACTTTTTTGATTGATATGCAGGTGCATTTGACTTGGATTCCATTTGCCCTGAATGCACTTCCCTGCCAGGTGAGCCTCCCATGCATAGTTTGATGCGTCTGTTAGGGTTTGGGCAGCAGGGAGTGGTGTGAAAGGTAGTCCCTTGTTTTGGTGGCAGGCCTCTGCCCACCAAAGGAACTCTAGGCATAGGCAAGGTATGATAGGAATCATTGTTTTTAGGCTGTGAGAATGTTGACTCCAAAGGCTTTTTGGATACCACTGTAGTTTCCTCATATGCAGGCTTGCATATGAATTAGAAGAATGCAGTAGGCCATGAACCCCAAGTCTTGCAGATAGCAGGGTTTTTGTGGCCACTTGTTTGAAGTAGGTTGTCAAATGAGTTTGCTTTTCTATAGTGATGTAAGCCATCTGGGAAGTTGTATTAAAGCTGGCTCCCTGGAATGTAATTTGTTGACTGGGTACCAGTTGTGATTTCTTTTTGTTTATGGTCTACCCCAGACAAGTTAGAACCCGTTTTACAAACACCAGATGATTCAAAAGTATGTCCTGGCTTCCAGCCTGAATTAGACAATCGTCCAGGTATGGGTATATTTGAATACTTCTTTGTCTGCAAAATGCAATCACTGGAGCTAGGCACTTTGTGAATACCCTAGGCAGAGTAGATAAGCCAAAGGGCAGTGCAGAGAACTGATAGTGCGTGGCTATTTTCTGCAAGATTCCCCGATTAGATTTAATAAGCATACCTGCACATCCCAGTGTTGCCAACCAGGCATCTTTGCCTAGCATAGGAAGTAATTGATGGAATCAGCATTTTGAAATTTCCAGAAAGGTGTTCAGAGTAGACAGGTCCAGGATTGGATACAGTGATTTGACTTTTCTGGGCACCGGGAAAAGTCTGGAGTAGAAACCTTGTCCCTTTTACAAATTGGGTGCCAGTTGAATAGCCCCCATGCTTAAGACAGAAAGTACTTGTTTTTGAGCCTCTGCCCACTGATTTGGGGGGTAGGTCCAGCCACCCACTTGGCGTTGGCAATGTGTGAAAGTGAAATCTGTATCTCTGGGACACTATTTAAAACCAATATGTCCTGGGTAATGAGCTCCCAGTTCTTTGCATGAAAAGCAATCTTTCCCCCCAAAGGGGCAGTCAGAAGATAAGTGCTTGGAAATTTTAAAAGGAAGTCATTGAGACAGTTTACCATAGGAGAATATCTTGTTATTCCCAGACTTGGAAGTGGAGGCCTCCCACTGCTTAGTTCTGATAGTCCCCTGGGACTGAAACCTAGGGTTTTTGCTGTGTCTGGGTTTGGCTCGAAAAGACCTGGAAGGGGCTGGAAAGGACCAATTCTTAGAAGGCCAGTGTTGACTAAACCTAGGAGGCTGAACTTGTAAAAAATATTTAACAGTTTGCATATTTAGCTTTATCTTCCATCTTTTAAGAACTTCTTCAGCCTTGTTGCCAAACAGGCAGTCCTGATTTAAAGGAGCATCCAACAATTTAGCTTTTAACATGATCAGGCAAAGATTGCTCCTTAAGCCAAGCATGCCTTCTGAGCACAGATCTAGTAACAGCAGCCCTGCAAGAGGCCCCTAAAGAATCAAAACCACATTGCAAAGTATGTTTTCCAACTTGTTCAGCAGAATGCATTAAATCCTGTAAGTCTATTTTCCACAGTCAGGAATCAACATCATTTTCTGTTTAAGCAGTCCAATAACATGTTGCCGATATTTTAACATATGAAATTGGCACTTTAAAGCTCTAACCCACCCAAGGTAGAGACATCCGCAGGTTCCAATGTTGAAGCATCTTGTGGCATACTGGACTCCGAATGGATCTCGGTAGAGGCCTGCAAGTCAGAAGTAGCAGGTATCAGGGGCTGTGAAAGCACCTCACTGAGTACCGGCGGAACTGGCGACTGGCTTAGAAGTGTCGTCGGCAGCTTTGGACTTCGGCGTCCTGTCGGTCTTTATCTTTGCTTTTTTCAGAATCCCGGTAGTCGGATGGCTAAACGATGACATTTCTAAATAATTAAACCGAGAACTGAAACATTTAGAAGCGAAAATATACTGACGACGGATAGTGTGCTGATTAAATAAAGCACAAAAGTTATGGTCAGGGCCTAGGCAAGGAATACAGTACGAATAAAAATCTTTGTGAGGTATTTGCTTTCCACAAGTAATGCAATTATTAACTTTTACTGACATAGTACAGTTGTGTACACTTACCATAAATGTAGATGTTACAGTGTATTCACTGTTGCAGTCATTACATTTGGGGTAATCCTGCTGGCAGGTTGCCCTCAGCCGGCCTGAATTCCAAACTCTTGGGTCCGGCGTCGGCCGCTGTCACCCCATCCCCAATGTCAGGTCGTCAGGGGTATAAAAAGCAGCAGATCCCATTTTCTTCAGTTTTTCTTGCCCCAGATGCCAGGTGCCCCCTAAAAGGGTAGCCAAACTATATATATAAATCAATAAATGCACCAATATAAATTTTACCTTCATCTATAAGCAAATACACCACATAGGTTGTATAAATCAGAGAAGGAAAGATAAGATCCATATAAAAAAGGTGGATAGTGGGTGAGTAACCTGGACTGCAACAGTGAATACACTTTAACATCTACATTTATGGTAAATGTACACAACTGTACTATGTTCTTAGTGTTTCACTGTTACAGTCATTACATTTGGATAGAGTCCCAAAGCTATGGTTGGGAGGCTGGAGCTAAACAGCATTAGGAGCAGCTATGAGGCCTTGCAGAACTGCAGTGGCAAAGCCTGCCCTGGATTTAGAGTAGAATCTGGAGCATTTCCCCCCGTGCCTCCGCTGAAAACAGGCTCTGTGGAACCTAGTCGGACATTCCCGGTCAACAAATGTTAAATAAAAAATAAAAATAAAAAATAAAAATGGCAGATGATGATGCTTTGTAAAGGTGTGCACCAAACTCCAAGTAGCCACCTCTAAAATGTCTCTGGTTGGTACTCCCCTGAGAAAGGCTGCTGAAGTGACTGCAGCTCTGGTGGAATGTGGTCTAATGCCCTTAGGCACTGGCTTGACATGGTGTGAATAGCATAAACGAATGCAGTGGCCTATCCACTTCGAAATAGTCTGCTTTGAGATGGCCTTTCCTTGTGATCCTGCAGCATATGCCACTAGTAATTGCTCTGTCTTCCTGAAAGCTTTGGTTCTGTCCAAGTAGAATCTAAGCTATCTGTGTACGTCCAAAGAGTGCAGAATTCTCTCCCCCTTGTTCTGTGGATTTGGATAAAAGGTTGGCAGGGGAATAGTTTGGTTAAGAGCCACATTGGACACCACTTTAGGCATAAATGTTGGGGCTGTTCTTAGAGAGACCCTGTCCGGATAAAAAATGATAAAAGATTCCACAGCCATGAGTGCCTGTAGCTCTGAAACTAGTCTTGCAGAATTGCTAGGAGCAGAGCTGTTTTCCAAGATAAAAACTTTATATCAACAGTAGCAGCTGGCTCAAAAGGAGGCAGGGTGAGCTTTTCCAAGACACAGTTGAGGTCCCATGCAGGTATTGGTGATCTACTGCTTTAATAAAGGATGAGAAATAATTGGTGGCTCTGTATTGTAATGAGCCGAAATGGCAGAGGCATGAATTTTAATTGATGAAAAGGATAGGCCTTTGTCAAGCATCTCAGTTAAGTATTGCAAAATCTGAGGAATATTTGGTACAGTTGTATCAGTTCCTTGTGCCTGGTTCCAAGCACAGAACACCTCCTTCCATTTTCCAGCATAAGACTTTCTTGTGCTAGGCCTTCTGACTTTCAGAACGACATCCATCACAGCTTTGCTGAGAGGTGTTTTGTGTACGGCTACATTATCTGTCATGCTGCCAGGTTTAATGTCCCGAGTCTGCTGTGCAGGATCTGATTGTTTTGCTGTGACAGTAGACTAGGTAACTGAGGTAAGGTCCAAGCAGGGTAAAGAGACAAGTTTCTTAGGATTGGATACCAGTACTGGCGGGGCCAATCTGGGGCAATCAGTATAATCTTTGGTTTCTCCTGTCTGACCTTTAGGAGTACCTTGGGGAGGAGAGGCAGTGGAGGGAAGGCATATACGGATAGGTTTTTCCAGTTGAAAGAGAAGGCTCCCACTTTCCATGCTTGTCTGTGATAAGTCCTTGTGCAGAATCTTTTTAGTTGGTAGTTGTGAGGGAAGGCAAATAGATCTATGTCCAGGCATTCCCATTTCCTTGTTATCATGCTGAAGACTTGTGGATCCAGCTGCCACTCGTGGGGATCCATGAGGTTTCTGCTTAGTCTGCCAGAGTATTTTCCTTTCCTGGCAGGAATTGTGCCTCAAATGTACTTGGTAAGTCGAAGCGGTGTCCCACAATGTCATGGCTAGTGTGCAAAGGGGGTAAGAATGTGTGCCCCCCCCCGCTTGTTTATATACCACATGACCGTGGTGTTGTCTGTCTTCATCAGTAGTTGTCCCGGATGAAATAGGTCCTTGAAGGCTGTCAGGGCATTTTGAACAGCTAGCATCTCTTTTTGATTGATATGTAGATGCATTTGGTTTGAGGTCCATGTGCCCTGAATGCATCTTCCTGCCATGTGGGCCCCCCAGGCATAATCTAATTCATCCGTTGTTAGTGTCTGCCTGGCTGTGGGTAATGTGAATGGCTGTCCCTTGTTCTGGTGACAAGCCTTTGCCCACCATCGAAACTCCTGTTGCAGGCAGGGAATGAGAGTAATCATTGTTTCCAGGCTGTGGCAATGTTGAGTCCAAACACTTTTTAGGTACCACTGAAGTTTCCTCATATGCAGTCTTGCATATGGAATTAGTAGGTTGCAGGATGCCATGAAGCCCAAAGCCTGCAGAATTTTTCTTGCAAATACCAGGACTGCTATCTTGAGGGTGCTAGTTTTGATTTCTTTTCATTGACTGTGTACTCTAGGCATGTTAGAAGTTTTTTCACAAACGCCAGATGTTGAAGAAGAATGTCCTTGTTCACTGCTTGAATTAGACAGTCGTCCAAGTAAGGGTATATTTGTATTCTTCTTTGTCTGCAGAATGCAATTACTGGTGCAAGGCACTTTGTAAAGACCCTGGGCGCAGTAGATTAGCCAAAGGGCAGTGCAGAGAATTGGTAATGGATTGAACCAGCCTTGATTCTGAGGTATCTTCTGCACAACTGTCTGATTGGTACATGCAGGTATGCCTCTTTTAGGTCTACAATCACAAGCCAAGCGTTCTTGCCCAGCAAGGGCAGAAGCTGCTGCAAAGTCAACAAATATCCAGGAATGTGCTTAGTATAGATAGGTCCAGTATCTACCTCCAGGTCTTGTCCTTTCTGGGTACCAAGAATAGTAGAGTAAAATCCTTGTCCCCACTCTTGCTCTGGTACTTGCTGAATGGCCCCCATGTCCATGAGGGATGAAACTTGTATTTGTGCCTCTGCCCATTGATTTTTTGGCAGATCTGGCCAGCCATTTGCCTTTAGCAGAAAAAGGAAATGGAATTTGTAGCCTTGTGACACTACATTTAGAACCCATTTGTCCTGGGTTATAATGTGCCAGTTTTGAGCAAAAAGTGCTAATTTTCCCCCTAAGGGTGCTGCCAGAAGATAAGTGCTTGGTGCAGGCAGGGGAAAGTCATTGGGACTGCTTTCTGTAGGTTTGTGCTTTATCTTCGCCAGCTTTGGAGGTAGAAGCTCCCCATTGTTTTGACCTATAAGAACCTTGCGCCTGGGATCTGCCCCTTGGGCATCTGGATCTGCCCCTTTAAGTTCCGTCAGACACAGGAAAGGACCAATGTTTTGTAGGCCAGTGTCTACTAAAACCTAGGAGGCTGTACTTGTAAAAACTAACAGTTTGCATAGATTTAGCTTGGTCTTCAATTTTCTTTAACACCTCTTCTGCCTTAGCACCAAACAAAGTATCATGCTGAAAAGGTGCATCTAGTAACTTAACTTAACATGTTCAGGCAGATTTTGTTCCTTTAACCAAGCATGCCTAATTACAGGACCCGTAACTGCGGCCCTGCAGGAGGCCTCCAAAGAATCAAAACCACATTGCAAAGTATTCTTTCCAGCTTGTTAAGCTGCATGCAATAAATCCTGCATTTCCTTGTTTTCAGCACATTCAGATATTTAACATAATTTTCTGTTTAGGCAATCCCATGAGATGTTGTTGACACTTGAGCATATGAAACTGACAGTTTAAGGCCCTTAAAGCCAAAGTTGCAGATGTGTAAATCTTTTTTCCCCATCTATCCAGTGCCCTTGAATCTCTGTCAGAGGGTGTTGGGTTTTTTGCTGTAGAGGCCTTAACTCCCTTGGGACCCTGTGAAATAGCTTGAGTCAGCAGCAGGGTTTTTAGAAATAAATTTGTGAGTCAGGAACCCTGTAATATCGGTCAGGCTTAACAGCAGCTGGAGGTAAGGAGTCAGGGGTCACACTAGACTCCGAAAACACATCTACAATGTCTAACAGGGGGAATGGCTATAGGCCTGTGCTATGGTAGTAAAAGGAAATCCCTGAGCCTCTTTTTAGATTCTGAAATATCTTAGCTTTCCCAGAGAAAATGCTCCCTCATGGTATGTAAGGTTTCCCCAAAGGAATAATCCCTCAGGAGGGGATGCTGAAGGTATAGATTCTTCAGCATCAGAATCCTCATAGGGGGGTAAAGAATATCCCTGATCAGAAAAGGAGACAGAAGAAATAGAAACCTGATCTGAAGATTCATAATCAGTCTCTTGCCTAGGCCTCTTATCAGGAGGGGGATGGGAACCCCTGATCAAGGTAATCAGGTCTTCGGCCATCTTGATCATCTGTTTTTTGGACATAGAGGCCTGTACATGTGGCTCATGAGTTTCTTTGCTTTAGAAGCTGCTTTGTCTTTGAAGCTAAAATCGTTTTAATGTAAAGATGTTGTGGTCTGAATACACCCTCAAAAGCTGGTACCTGTTCAGCGGCTCCGGACCCATCTGAGGGATTAGTGTCCAAGGCTCCGAGTATCCAGTGGCATGGCAGACTCCACGTGGGAGTCGTTAGCGGCCTGCGACTCTAAAGTAGTGGGTGTCAGGGGCTGCGAAAGCTCCTCACTGAGAACCGGCGACTGGCTTAGAAGCTTAGTCGGTTTTGGGCCTTGGTTGTTTTTCTCTATCCTTTTCTTTGCGTTTTTTGTAAACTCCGGTAGTCGGACAGCTATCAGATGACATTTTAGGATAATTAAACCTGCTACCAAAATACTTTAAAGCAAAAGTAGAGAGACGCTTAATAGTGCATTGGTTAAATCTAGCACAAATCCGACCAGAAATGTTGTGATCAGGGCCTAGGCAAGGAACACAGTAAGAATGAAAATCCTTATGAGCTATTTGCTTTCCACAAGTAATACAATTATTAACTTTCTGACATCGGTCTGGAGCAAGAAAAAGTTCCCCCAATGGGGTACTTAGCTTTATTGAAGACTTCGGCTCTGAAACTCAAACACGAAAATGTCAGGAGTCCGCCGACCAGCACTTGCGAACTGCTTCTGCTTCGGGCACCGCGCGGCAAGAAAGGCTGAAGAAAATGGCATCGGCTGCTTCTTTTATACCCCTGACTACCTGACGTCAGGGATGGGGTGACAGCGGCTGACGTAGGACCTAAGACTTTGGAATTCAGGCCAGCTGAGGGCAACCTGCCAGCAGGATTACCCCAAATGTAATGACTGCAACAGTGAAACACGAAGAACATCGGTAAGGAGCAAGAAAAAGTTTCCCCAATGGGGTACTTGGCTTTAGTTAAAGACTTCGGTTCTGAAACTCGAAAATGAAAATTTCAGGAGTCTGCCAACAGGCACTCGCGAACTGCTTCTACTTTGGGCACCACACAGCAAGAAAGACTGATGTAATGGCATCGGCTGCATGTTTTATACCCCTGACATCATGGAAGAAGGGACAGCAACAGATGCAGGACCCAAGACTATGTTAATCAGGCCGAATGAAGGCTACTACAAGCAGATAACCCAAATGTAATGACTGCAACAGTGAAACACAAAGAACATCCTCTTCTGTACTTCAGTCATGACAGTGGATTCCCACCTGAAGTAGCCTTTCATTTTTACTAATAGTCTCTCTGAAAGTTAAATCCTCTTGCTGGGGAGTCCAGGTCAATGGACTCTTCTTCAGGGGAGCCATAGCCCAGTGGAGAGGAGATCTGGGAAGTGTAAGAGACAGAGTCCTTGGAGGAGTCTGAAAGTTCCCCTTCATCTATCCTGGTAGTGTCTGAGATCAGAGAGATACAGAAGTCAGGCGTAGGGCCATAGAGGCACCGAAGAGACTCTGGTTGAAGGCTTACGAATCTGGCACGCTTTCAGCTGGTGGATAAAGATGCTTAGCCTTTTGTTTTTTCTTTAGTGGCCTAGATGGCATCCACGTAGGAAAAGGCCTCTAGTCAGAGGGGTGGATGGGATCGGCGGAATGAGACGGGCCCACTGAGAATCTGGAAGAGATGCCAGTGGTGCCTCTACAGACGTGCCGTGCGCTCGAGACTGTGCGGCTTTCTCAAAGGTACCCACTTTATTTTGTATGGTAGAAGCAGATTCCTCTGCAGGCTGATGTTGGCCACAGACGGAGGTACGGTCACTGGAGGAGCAGTGGAAAAGGTAGGCCGCATGGACTTGGGCCTCTTTGGCGGTTCTACTGGGGTGTCAGAAGCGCCTTCCACTCCTAACGCAAGCTACTTTACCCACGGATTCTCAAGACAAAGGTTTAAAGCCTGCAATTGGCGATGAGGGGTCTTAGGGACGAACGCTTCGCAGATAGGACATAACTTGCGGTCCTCGCAGTCGTGGTCTTTTCCCAGACAAAAAAAGGCACTGATAGTGAGTGCCCTTGTGAGGAATCTGCTGGCTGCACTTACACATGCCCCTCCCAGATGACATGAACAAACTAAATTACAGGGCTGAAAGGATCCCCGATGAGGTACTTAACTGATTTTTCAAAACTGATGCCCACCATTAGCAGGTATACCTGGCATATGACTGGCACCTGAAACGTTCTGAGGGCTGGTGCGTGCAGACATCACTTATGGCCCATGTTCCTGCTGCCACGTCAGACGCCCAATGCACTCTGAGGGACTGAAAAACTTTGGAATACTGGCCTGATATACGTGAAAGGATGAAGGGTAAACCCACTTGTAGAATATTGCAACATTGGAACAGAAGGACATCATATTTGCCACTGGCTGACAAGAGACCATCGAGGCATCAGAACAGATCTGCTTAGTTTGCTTGCCAGCACGTTGGTCTTCCCTGGTATATGCATCACGATTAGAAAGCTCTCTGAAGAGATCACCCATTCCCAAACTCTCATGGCCTATCTGCACAGGGGGTAAAAATCAGGTTCCTTCTTGCTTGTTGATATACCAGACTACATGTTGTCCATCTGAACTGTAACTGCCTCCAGGGGGAGAGATTCTTGAAATGCCTGCAATGCTAGAAAGACTACTCATCTCTAGGATGCTGATATGCAATGTTGGTCTTGGGGGGGGGGGGCGACCACATGCCTTGGACAGTCCTTCCCGAGAAATGTACCCCCCCCAGTTTGGGAAGCATCCATGGGCACTGTGGCAATTAGATTCAGAACAAAAGGTCTGCCCAGGAAGAGATGGTCAGATTGAATCCAATAACAAATGTAGCACTTGCAAATGGGGGTATGTTTTATATGAAAAGACAAGGGCGGATGTAGAATGAACCACTGTACACCTGAGGTCCATTGGAGAATTCACAAGGGAAGCAAGTACTACAGCAGCTGACAGACCCCAGTGCTCAAACCACTAACCTTACTGGAGGAGAAAGATGACAGAGATCTTGCACCTGATATCTTATAGAAGCAATGCAGTGGGAGAGTAAAGATGCCACCTGAGTTGTAGTGTTCAAAAGTGTCTTAATGAACTCCAGTCTCTGAAATGGGGCAAGCTGTGATTTGGCAAGACTGACTGAAATACCCAAAGTGTTGCAAAAACCTGGAGCAAACAGTCCCTGGCTTGGTGAAGTTGATGCCTGGAGGGTGCGATGAAGAGCCAATTGCCTAGATATGGAAAAACCTGGAATTCTTTGAGCCTCCCCACTACTGCCATGCATTTCGTAAACAATGGGGGCTGTGGTAAATCTAAAGGGCAGAGCCATAGGCAAAGATGCCCCCTGGATAGTCTGTATTTTTACATGATAGCACACGTCCTAAAGGTCTACAGAGCACATCCAGTCATTCTTGTGCAAAAAGGGCATGGATGGCCTGAACTGTGACCATTCTGATGAACTTTGTCTTCACGTACGGGTTCAAATCTCTTGGATCCAAAATAGGTCTTAGGTCCCCCGTTTTCTTTGGTACTAAGAGGTGCGAGTAAGTTCCAAATCCTATCTGGTCAGGTAGGAACTCCTGGATGACTAGCAAATTTTGTACTTCTTATGCTGCTTCCTTCCTTTGGGTGGAACATTAGGGAGTTTCTTCCTCAGACAAGGAGGAAGAAGGAAAAGTACAGTTTTGTACCTACCATAAATGTAGATGTCTGATAGGTATGCATCTGCAGTCATCACATATGGGTTGTCCTGCCTCAGGCAGCCCTTCGGTCGGCCGGATTCCAAAGTCTGGGTCCGGCGTCGGCTGATGTCGCACTTTCCCCGACGTCAGAGCGTCTGGGGTATAAAAGCATCAGCCGACGCCATCTTCCTCAGTTTTTCTTGCCCCAGGTGCCCTCTAAGGAAGGCTAGATTTGGAGAGATGCATTTAAAAATCCAAACATCCAAACATGCACAGTGTAATATAAAAACAAATACACCATAATAGATCCCCCCCAGCTAGCTTTAAGAGGGGTAAGCACCCAAGAAATACCACAGAGGGGAAGGAGGGAGGGTAAACCTGAATGCAGATGCATACCTATTGGACATCTACATTTATGGTAGGTACAAAACTGTACTATGTCCTTCAAGGATGCATCTGCAGTCATCACATATGGGTAGAATACCATAGCCAATCTGGGGGTGGAGGAACTATGTAAAGGATGGTGTAGCTAAAATACCCTTGCAGGACTGCCGTAGCAAAGCCTGCTCTGGATCTGGAATATAAAGGTAAATTATAATGCTTGGCAAATGTATGCATGGAGCTCCATGTAGCAGCTTCTAAAATGTCCTTGGTAGCCACCCCTCTTAGAAAGGCTGTGGAGGTGGCTGTGGCTCTCGTGGAATGAGGTCTAATGTTAGCTGGCACAGTTTTTCCATGAAAGGAGTAACAAAAACGAATGCAATTCCCTATCCATTTTGAAACTGTCTGTTTGGAAATTGCTTTTCCTTGTGCACCAGCAGCATATGCTACAAACAGCTGGTCAGTCTTTCTGTAACTTTTAGTTCTGTCCAAGTAGTAGCGCAACTGTCTGTGTATATCCAGGGTGTGCAGAAGTTTCTCCCCTTTGTTTTGTGGATTTGGGAAGAAGGTAGGCAAGTGAATAGCTTGGTTCAATGATAACCTGGATACCACCTTTGGCATAAATGTAGGATTGGTTCTCAATGAAACTCTGTCCGGATGAAAAATAATAAATGGCTGCACTGCCATTAGGGCCTGTAACTCAGATACTCTTCTTGCTGAGGTTATGGCCAGAAGGAAGGCAGTCTTCCAAGACAGGAACTGTAGATATGCAGATGCTGCTGGTTCAAAGGGAGGCAGTGTTAGTTTTTCCAACATGAAGTTAGGTCCCAAGTAGGTAGAGGTGGTTTCCTTGGAGGATTGATGTTTGTTATTCCTCTTAGAAACTGTCTTAGGAGAGGATGAGAGAAGACAGGTGGATCAGTATTGTATTCTGCTGAAATTGCTGAAGCATGAATCTTAATGGAAGAGTAAGACAGACCATTGTGGAACATTTCTGCCAAATATTCCAAGATATGTGCCATGTTCATCACTGTCGCATCTTGGCCCTTTGTTGTGTTCCAAATGTAAAATCTTTTCCATTTTGCTAAATATACCTTTCTTGTGGAAAGTCGGCGAGCTTCAATAATGATATCCTTCACTCTCTGGGATAGCTTATCCTGAGGAGGAGTGAAGGTATTTTCCAGGCTGTTAGTTGCAAGGTTTTCAGGTTGGAATGCAGAGTTTTGAAATTGTTCTGTGTCAGTAGAAGTGGCCATAGAGGAAGAAGCCATGGTTTTGTATGTGACATGCTCTTTAACAGTGGGTACCAGTGCTGTCTTGGCCAGTCCGGAGCTATCAGAATCACTTTTGGCTGCTCTGTTCTGATCTTCAGTAAAACCTCGGTCATTAATGGGAGAGGTGGAAAAGCATACACTGTTAGAGCTCTCCAGCTGAGAGAGAGGGCATCCAACTTTCCATGCTTGTGGGTGGTATGTCCTTGAGCAGAATTTCTTCAGTTGATGATTGTGGGGGAGGCAAACAGATCTATGTCCGGCCTTCCCCACGATTGTGTTATGAGCAGGAAGATGTCTGGGTGCAGCATCCATTCGTGTGCATCCAAGATATTTCTGCTTAGGCTGTCCGCCAGTATATTGTCTTTTCCTGGCACAAACTGGGACTGCAGCTGTATATTGAGTTTCAAGGAAAGTTTCAAGGAAAGTTCCCATAGATTCATTGCCAGTCTGCAAAGAGGGTAGGAATGGGTGCCTCCTTGCTTGTTTATGTACCACATAACTGTGGTGTTGTCTGTCCTTATTAGTAGGTGGCCTTGATGCAGAAAGAGTTTGAAGGCCTCGATTGCATGCATCACTGCCAGCATTTCCTTTTGGTTTATGTGCATGTATAACTCCCTTTGTGACCATAGTCCTTGGATACATCTGCCCTCCATGTGTGCTCCCCAACCGTGGTCTGAAGCATCCGTAGTAATGGTTTGGCTGGCTCTTGGCTTGCTGAAGGGCAGCCCCCTGTTCGACTGGCAGGCTTGAGCCCACCACAGAAATTCCTTTTGGAGGCATGGAATGAGTGGGATCAAGGTTTCTAAGCTGTGACTGTGCTGAGTCCATAAACTCCTTAGGTACCATTGTAGTTTTCTCATATGCAGCCTTGCTTGTGGAATCAGAAGAATGCAAGATGCCATGTAACCCAGGGCCTGCAGGATTTTCCTTGCAGTCAGCTGAGTTTGTCTTGTCAGATTCTTGAAGTAATCCGGTTGTTTTTCTTCTGTGAGAAAGGCCATTTGGGTGGTTGTGTCCAGATCCGCACCCAGAAAAGTTATTCTTTGGGATGGAACAAGTCTTGATTTGTGAATGTTGACTGTATAACCCAAGGCCTGTAGTAGGTGGCTGGCATAATCCAAGTCCTTTAACAAAGTTTGTTGGCTGTCCGCTTGTATAAGGCAGTCGTCCAGATATGGGTATATTCAAATCCCCTGAAGTCTGCAGTGTGCAATCACTGATGCCAGGCATTTCGTGAATACTCTGGGCGCAGTAGACAAGCCAAAGGGCAATGCTGAGAATTGATAATGCTCTGACCCTGCAAGAAATCTGAGGTGTCTTCTGCAACTTTGTCTGATAGGGACATGCAGGTATGCCTCCTTGAGGTCTAGTCACCAGCCAAGACCCCTTGCCCAGCATGGGAAGGAGTTGCTGTAGAGTCAGCATTTTGAATTTTGGCACAATGAGATAAGTATTCAGTGCGGACAAGTCGAGAATAGGCCTCCATTGATTTTCTTTTCTTGGAACAAGGAATAGTCTGGAATAAAATCCTTGGCCTTGTTCTGAAAGAGGAACCTTTTCTATAGCCTTCATTTGTATTAAGTTGGAGATTTGTTTCAAAGCCTCTGCCCTTTGATTTGGTGGCAGGTCTGGCATGCCTTTTCTTTTTGGCAATGTGTGGAAATGGAACCTGTATCCTTTGTCTATTTGCAGTATCCATGTGTCCCTTGTAATGCTGTGCCAATTTTTTGAGAATAAAGAAAGCCTTCCGCCCAAAGGTGCTTCTAATTGAGCCCTGGTCGGCGGAGTCAAAGCAAAGTCATCGAGTCTGTCCTTGTGTAGCAGTTGTAGCTCCTGCACTACCTCTCCGATTGGGAGGCTGCCATTGACGGCCTCTGTAGGAGCCTCTAGCTTGCCCTCTACCCCTGGCACGCCTGTTCCTGCCTCTCTGAAATCTTTGAGTCCGGAAAGGACCAATTCTTGGTAGGCCAATTTCTGCTGAATCTTGTTGGTTGGACTTGCAGAAAATCTTTGACCGTTTGCACAGATTTTGCCTTTTCTTCAAATTTCTTTAAGACCTCTTGAGCCGTGGAACCAAATAATTTTTGCTTTTCCAGAGGAGCATCCAGAAGCTTAGCTTTAACATGGTCTGGCAGAGATTGTTCCTTCAGCCAAGCATGCCTACGTATGACTGCACCTGTCATAGCTGATCAACATGAAGCTTCCAATGCATCATAACCACACTGCAAGAAATGGTTACTAACCTGCTGGGAGTTATGTACCAGATCCTGAAGGGATTTGCGATCAAGGGGTTCATATGAAGACAGTTTCTTATGCAATTCATCTAACAAATACCCTTGGTACTGTATCATATGAAAATGACAATTTAATGTCCTCATAGAAAGAGTTGCAGAAGTATACACTTTTTTACTCCATCTCTCTAAAGCTCTGGACTCCCTTTCAGAGGGTAGAGGATTTCTAGCAGTGGCAGCTGCAACCCCTTTAGGGCCCTGGGAAATAGTTTCTGGATCAGCAGAGTGGGCCTTGTACAGGTGAAGATGCAAGTCTAGGACCCTGTAGTACCTATTAGGTTTGGCAGTAGCCGGAGTGAGAGAATCAGGGGCTGTACTAGAGTCAGAGTACACATCATCAATGACATTTAAAACAGGAGGTATAGCTAAAGGTCTATGCTGAGGCAAATGTAAAAAGGTCCTTAATCTTTTCCTGGAATCAGAGAATTCCTGACCCTGCCATTGAAAATACTCTCTCAGTGTGTAGCATCCCCCCAAAGGAAAACTCTTCAGGAGGGGAGGCCGAGGGAATAGATTCTTCAGCATCAGAATCCTTGTAGGCCGAATAAGCCTCCTCCTGGTGGTCTGAGAGAGCAGAGCCATCAGTGGACTCATCTGAGGAGTGGGGATCAGAGGGCTCAACCCTGGGCCTTTTGTCTGGAGGTGGTTGTGAGCCCCTGTCCGGGTGAGGTTGAGAGCCCCTAATTAAGGGGATAAGATCCTCTGCTAAGCTAAGAATCTGTGAACCAGAAGAAGGTCCCTGAGGGGTAACCTTGGGAGGCAAAGCTTTTGAGAGTTTAGCAGCTTTAGCCCTAGAGAATGCTTTAATAGACATGGATGCAGGAGGCCTGGCTGCACCACGTGCTGGAGTAGATCTATCTAAAGGAATGGTGTCGGAAGGTTCCAGGACACCAGTTTCAGTAAATAATTCAATAACAGACTCGGCCGGGGCCTCCGTGGCCGAGGTAGTCGGTTGCGCTGTTTCGGTAATCGGAGGTACCAAGGACTCTGTTTCAGCAGAGACCGAGACACTCGCGGTAGGCCTGGCCATGGTTTCAGCCAAAACCGCGGTCCGCGTGTCGGTCCTTGTCCTTCCGTTTCTTAACTAAATGTGAAGTCGGAGTCTCTGACGGCATCTTATAAGCAAAACTAGCCCCAAAGAATTCCTCTGCAAACTCCGACCGACATCTAAGAGTTCATCGGTTGAAGGAAGCACAGGCTAAACAGGCCGAGACGTCGTGGTCTGGGCCTAGGCAGGGGAGGCAGTAAGAGTGGAAATCCTTATGAGGTATTTGTTTCCTGCAAGTTAAGCAATTATTAACTTTATCTGACATCGGCTGAGGCAAGAAAGAGTTCCCAACGGGGTACTTAGCTTTTTGAAGTCTTCGGTAGCTGAATTACAGGAGCTGGCTGACCGGCACTTGCGAACTGCTTCTGCTTCGGGCACCACGCGGCAAGAAAGACAGAGGAAGATGGCGTCGGCTGATGCTTTTATACCCCAGACGCTCTGATGTCGGGGAAAGTGCAACATCAGCCGACGCCGGACCCAGACTTTGGAATCCGGCCGACCAAAGAGCTGCCTGAGGCAGGACAACCCATATGCGATGACTGCAGATGCATCCTTGAAGGACATCAGGGCATGTACTAATTTCTGGATATTATTCTAGCAGCCATAAAACTTTTGTGATATTTGTCCAGGAGTCTAAGTGCACAGAAAATCAACCCCTGACTGCCTCCAGAGATGGACATTCCAGCAGCGCTTCACGAGTGCTGAAGGGGTCTGTCTGAAAAGGAATTTCTAAAGTCCTGGTTCTGCAAGCCTCCTGTGCCTATAGGGCAATATCTTCCATTAAAAGTTCCTCCTCTGCCATTGGAGGAATTGTACCCGCGCAAATCCTGGAAAGGCCCCCGAGATTTACACCACATCTTCTTACCACCTCTCTTTGGTTTATAGAAAAGGTCCATTGAGGGGTAGAAAATTTTATTCCTACAACACATGGGGTTTTTCCATCTTTATCACTGTGGATAAGCATATCTAACGGACAGCCCAAACAATGAAGTGCCATCAAAAGGGGGATTAATAAATGATGTCTTAAAGGGCTCCTCAAAGTGACAGAGATACCTGAACTAGCTACTCATGAGGTACCTACAACTGTATAAGAGATTAACTTCATTGAAGCATTTGAAAGAGACAGAGTGGCCAGCTGAGAGGAAGACCCTTTGAAATCCTCAGCACAGACTCAAAATTTGATAGCTCTTTGGTCTAACCTTTCTGCAGCCTAGTAAAATGTGCCAGATAATTAAGTGACCTTAGAGCAAAGGTAGCGGAGGCAAACACTCACTTTCCAAATCTATGCAATGCTCTGGACTCCCTGTTCAGCAAATGGACAGAACAGCTTTGGTCTGCTAGCTCCTTCTTAGTGGCTACTGCCACCAAAGCATCAATGGGAACTCCTTTGCGCCATTAAGGGTGGTCAGGAGGAGGAGGCCAAAAAAGTACAGTTGTGTACCTACCATAAATGTAGATGTTAGAGTGTATTCACTGTTGCAGTCATTACTCTTGGGTTATCCTGCTGGCAGGCTACCTGCAGTCGGCCAGAATTACAAAGTCTGGATTTGGCGTCTGTTGCTGCCGCCTCTTCCCTGACGTCAGTGCGCCAGGGGTATAAAAGATGCAGCAGACGCCATTTTATTCAGTTTTTCTTGCCCCAGATGTCAGTTGCCCCAAATAGGTAGGCTATAAAATATACCAACAAGAAATGCAAGCATAAAGATAACATTTCCTTCATCTACAAGCAAATACACCAAAAAGTTTGTAAAGGATAAAGAAGTGCAGATAAGTCCCAGCAAAGAGAAGGGGGATGGTGGGTGGGTAACCTGGACTGCAACAGTGAATACACTAACATCTACATTTATGGTAGGTACACAACTGTACTATGTTCATGTTTCACTGTTGCAGTCATTACTCTTGGGTAGAATCCCAAAGCTGAGGTTGGGTGGCTGGGCTAAATAGGAGAGGCTACGAGACCCTGCAGAACTGCAGTGGCGAAGCCTGCTCTGGACTTAGAGTAGAGAGGCAAGTGGTAGTGCTTTGTAAAATTGTGCACTGAACTCCAAGTTGCAGCCTCTAAGATTTCTTTGGTTGGTACTCCTCTGAGGAAGGCTGCTGAAATGGCTGCTGCTCTGGTGGAATGAGGCCTAATGCCCTTAGGCACTGATTTGCCATGTTGAAAATAGCAGAAATGGATGCAATGGCCTATCCATTTTGAAATAGTCTGTTTTGAGATAGCCTTTCCTTGTGATCCTGCAGCATATGACACAAAGTTGCTCAGTCTTTCTGAAAGCTTTAGTTCTGTCCAAGTAGAAGCGTAACTGCCTGTGTATGTCCAAAGAATGCAGAATTTTCTCACCCTTGTTCTGTGGATTTGGGTAAAAGGTAGGCAAGTGAATGGTTTTGGTTGAGGGCCACACTGGACGCCACCTTGGGCATAAATGTAGGGTTTGTCCTCAGAGAAACCCTGTCCGGATGAAAAATGATGAAAGGTTCCACAGCTATGAGTGCTTGTACCTCCGAGACTCGCCTTGCAGAGATTATGGCTAGGAGCACAGCTGTTTTCCAGGATAAGAATTTTATATCTGCTGTTGATGTTGGCTCGAAAGGAGGCAGTGTGAGTTTTTCCAAAACATAATTGAGGTCCCAGGCCAGAATTGGTGCTCTCCTTGGAGGCCTAATGTTTTTGGCCCCTCTGAGGTACTGCCCTATTAAAGGATGAGAAAAGATAGGTGGTTCCATATTGTAATGTGCAGAAATGGCAGAGGCATGAATCTTAATTGATGAGAAAGAAAGGCCTTTGTTCAGCATCTGTTAGGTATTGTAAAATTTGAGGGATATTTGGTACAGACGTGTCAATGCCTTGTTCCTGGTTCCAAGCACAGAATCTCTTCCATTTTTCTGCATACAATTTTCTGGTACTGGGCCTCCAAGATAACATCCATAACAGCTTTTGAAAGAGGAATGTTATGAATGGCTATATTATCTGCCATGCTGCCAGATTTAAGGTCCTGAGTTGGCTGTGCAGGATCAGATTGTTTTGTTGGGTCAAGTGAGAAGTTTGAGGCAATATCCATGCTGGACCTTGAGACAAGCTCTTTAGGATTGGGTACCAGTGCTGGCGTGGCCAGTCTGGTGCAATCAGAATAATTTTTGGCTTCTCTTGTCTGACCTTTAGGAGTACTCTGGGAAGGAGAGGCAGTGGGGGAAAAGCACATACAGTTAGATTTTTCCAGCTGAATGATAGGGTGTCCACTTTCCATGCTTGCTTGTGGTAAATCCTTGTGCAAAATCTCTGCAATTGACAGTTGTGAGGGGAGGCAAATAGATCTATGTCGGGGCATCCCCATTTCCTTATGCTGAAGACTTGCGGATCCAGTTTCCATTTGTGGGGATCCATGAGGTTTCTGCTTAGTTTGTCTGCCAGAGTATTTGTTTTTCCTGGCAGGAACTGTGCTTGCAGGTGAACTTGAAAAGCCAATGCTGTGTCCCATAAGGCCATTGCTTGTCTGCACAGAGGATAGGAATGTGTACCTCCCTGCTTGTTTATGTACCACATGACCACAGTGTTGTCTATCAGTAACTGTCCTGGATGAAGCAGATCCTTGAAAGCTGTCAGGGCATTTTGAACAGCTAGCATCTCTTTTTGATTGATGTGAAGATGCCTCTGGTTTGCAGGCCATGTGCCCCGAATACATTTTCCTGTCATATGGGCCCCCCAGGCATAACCTGATGCATCCGTTGTTTGTCTGTGGGTAAATTGAATGGCAGACCCTTGTTGTGGTGACAGGCTTCTGTGTACCCTAGGCCAATTAGTAATCTTTTTACAAACACCAGATGCTTTAGAAGAGTGTCTTTGTTCTCTAACTGAATTAGGCAGTCGTCCAAGTAGGGATACATTTGAATTCCTTTTTGTCTGCAAAATGCAATTACTGGTGCCAGGCATTTTGTCTGCAAAATGCAATTACTGGTGCCAGGCATTTTGTAAAGACCCTGGGCGCAGTAGGTAAGCCAAAGGGCAGTGCAGATAATTGGTAATGCATTGAGCCAGCTATGAATCTGAGGTATCTTCTGCAAGATTGTCTGATTGGGACATGCAGGTATGCCTCTTAGATCCAAAGTTACGAGCCAAGCCCTTTTGCCCAGCATAGGCAGTAGCTGCTGAAGAGTCAACATCTTGAATTTTGGAACTTCCAGAAACGTATTTAGTATAGACACGTCCAGAATTGGCTCCAGGTTGTCCTTCCTGGGCACTAGGAAAAGTCTGGAGTAAAATCCTTGCCCCTGCTCTTGTTGTGGTACTTGCTGAATGGCCCTCATGTCCACGAGGGCTGTAATTTGTTTTTGTGCCTCTGCCCATTGATTGTGTGGCAGGTCTGGCATGCCCTTTGATCTTGGTAGTGTGAAAAGGGAACCTGTAGCCTTGAGACACTATGTTCAAGACCCATTTGTCTTGGGTAACGATTTGCCAATTTGATGAAAAAGGTGCTAGTTTTTCCCCCTAAGGGGGCTGTCAAAAGAAAACTGTTTGGAACTGGTAAAGGAAAGTCATTGGGGCTGTTTCCTGTAAGGCTGTGGATTTTGTCTTCTCCGCTTTTGGAGGTATGAGCACCCCCATTGTTTAGGCCTGTATGAGCCTTGGGGCTGAGATCTGCCTCTGGGATTCCTGTATCTGCCTCTTTGTGGTCTGAGACTGGAAAGGACCAATTTTTAAGAAGGCCAGTTCCTGCTAAACCTGGGTGGCTGTACCAGTAAGAAATCCTTGACTGTCTGCATGGATTTTGCTTTATCTTCCATTTTTTTCAACACCTCTTCTGCTTTAGTACCAAACAAAGTATCATGCTGTAATGGTGCATCTAATAATTTTGTTTTAAGATGATCAGGCAGATTTTGTTCCTTTAACCAAGCATGCCTTCTAATAACAGAACCTGTAACAACGGCCCTGCAAGAGGCCTCCAGTGAATCGTAACCACATTGCAAAGTATGCTTTCCCACTTGTTCAGTTGCATGCATTAAATCCCGCAAATTCCTTGTTCTCTGAACATTCAGTATTCGTCAACATTTTCTGTTTAAGTAATGACATGAAATATTGCTGATATTTAAGCATATGAAATTGACAATTTAAAGCCCTTACAATCAGGGTAGCAGAAGTGTAAACTTTTTTCCATCTGTCTAGAGCCCTAGAATTCCCATCAGAGGGGACAGGGTTTTTTGCAGTGGAAGCTTTAACCTCCCTTGGGACCCTGATATATAGTTTCTGGGACAGCAGCAGGGTTTTTATATAGGAATTTATGAGAATCTGGGACCCTGTAGTATCTGTCTGGCTTAGCAGGTGCAGGGGGTAAAGAGTCAGGGGAAAGTCTGGACTCTGAAAATACATCATCTACAATGTCTAGAACAGGTGGAATAGCAAGGGGTCTGTGCTGAGGAAGAAGCAGGAAGTCTCTGAGCCTTTTTTTAGATTCAGAATAATCTTGGCCCTCCCAGTGGAAATGCTCCCTCATAGTATGCAGGGTTTCCCCAAAAGAATAGTCCTCAGGAGGAGAGGCTGAAGGAATGGATTCTTCAGCATCAGAATCCTCATAAGGAAGCATGGAGTAATCCTGTTCAGAAGAGGAATCAGAGGAAATAGAAACCTGATCAGAAGGATCATACTCTGTTCTCTTGCATAGGCCTCTTATCAAGAGGGGGTGGAACCCCTGATCAATGTAGTTAGGTCTTCGGCCATTTTGAGCAACTTTTTCAGGCATGGAAGTCTGAATAGGAAAATGCTGTACTTGTTTCTTTGTCTTTAGAGCTGCTTTAGTCTTTGAAGCTGAAGATGGCTTAACATATAGTTGTGTAGGTCTGAAGACACCCTCAGAAGCTGATGCCTGCTCAGCGGCTCCGGACCCATCTGAGGGATTGATTTCAGAGTGTCCAATACCTTGGGTTTCCAGAGGCCCAGTCAGCTCCACATGAGAGTCTGTAGCGGCCTGTGGCTCTGAGGTAGCAGGAGCCAGGGGCTGCGAAAGTGCCTCACTGAGAACCGACGACTGGCCTAGAAGAGGCTTAGTCTGTTTTGGACCTCGGATGCCTATTCTTGTCCTTGCGTTTTTTGTAAACTCCAGTTGTCAGCTGTTCCGCCGGCATTATATAATTAAATCTTCGGCCAAAGTAATGAAATGCAAAATCGAACAGACGCTTGATAGTGCGTTGGTTAAATCTAGCACAAAACAGACAGCTGGCAACGTTATGATCAGGGCCTAGGCAAGGAATACAGTAAGAGTGAAAATCCTTGAGGTATTTGCTTCCCACAAGAAATACAATTGTTAACTTTTTCTGACATCGGTCTGGTGCAAGAAAAAAAGTTTCCCCAACGGGGTACTTAACTTTAATGAAGACTTCGGTTCTGAAATTCAGCTTTGAAAATCTCCGGGGTCGGCCGACCGGCACTTGCGAACTGCTTTTGCTTCGGGCACCGCGCGGCAAGAAAGACTGAAGAAAATGGCGTCTGCTGCATCTTTTATACCCCTGGCGCACTGACATCAAGGAAGAGGCGACAGCAACCGAAGCCGGACCTAGACTTTGGAATTCTGGCCGACTGCGGGTAGCCTGCCAGCAGGATAACCTAAGAGTAATGACTGCAACAGTGAAACACGATGAACATCTCGTCTGGGCACTTGGGGATAGGTTCAACAGTGTCCAGCTCCTTCCATGCTTGGTGGGAAACCAGGTCAATAAGTTCATCCACCGGGGGGGGGGGGGGGTCACCCAAGATATAGATGGTCCAGCAGTAAAAGCCTCCAGGAACACAGATTCTTCAGAAGTCTGGGATGAACAGCCACCTTTCTGCTTAAGGACTTTTACAGCATCTCCAAAGGAGAGGTCTTCAGGTGGTGATCTGGGGGATCTTTCCCCCTCATCAAAATAAACGTCTTCCATGAGAGCCTCCATGGGGGAGCCCGTGTCTTCTCTTACAATATCCTCTTCCAAGGAACCTCCTCTGTGGGATACTCGAGAGGTATCGGAAGAGAGAAGTTCCTCTAGTGGAACTGTCTGGAGACTAACTGAACTGTCCCTGTGGAGTAGGTGTGATGACTCAGAAGCTTGGAGCCAAATGAGGGATAGGGAATTGGATCTGAAAAGTACAGTTTTGTACCTACCATAAATGTAGATGTCCGATAGGAATGCATCTGCAGTCCTTACAAATGGGTTGTCCTGTCGTCAGGCAGCCCTTCAGTCGGCCGGATTCCAAAGTCTGGGTCCGGCTTCGGCTGGTGTCGCACTTCACCCGACGTCATAGTTGCAGTTCTTCGGGTATAAAGGCATCAGCCGACGCCATTTTCCTCAGTGTTTCTTGCCCCAGATGCCAGGTGCCCTCTTGGATGGCTAAATTTGGATAAATGCCAATGTTTCCAAATAGTAGAGAGCAAACACATAAAATAAGCATGTATGTACATATATACAAACAAATACACCATAATAGATCCCCCCCAAGCTAGCTAAAAGATGGCAAATACCCTAAGAGTACCACAGAGGGGAAGGGTGGGTAATCCTGACTGCAGATGCATTCCTATCGGACATCTACATTTATGGTAGGTACAAAACTGTACTATGTCCTTCAAGGATGCATCTGCAGTCTTACAAATGGGTAGAATACCATAGCCAAACTAGGGGAGGAGGAAAAAAGAGAGATTATGGTGTAGTTAGGATCCCTTGCAAAACAGCAGTGGCAAAACCTGCTCGGGATCTAGAGTATAAAGGTAAATTATAATGCTTGGCAAATGTATGCACGGAGGTCCAAGTAGCAGCCTCTATAATGTCCTTGGTAGCCACTCCTCGTAAGAAAGCTGTGGTAGTGGCTGTAGCCCTTGTGGAGTGAGGCCTGATGTTTTCTGGAGTTTTCTTTCCATGGTAGGAGTAACAAAATCTAATGCAATTTCCTATCCACTTGGAGATTGTCTGTTTTGTAACTGGTTTTCCTTCCTTTCCTGTTGCATATGCTACCAGAAGCTGGTCAGTTTTTCTATTGCACTTGGTCCTGTCCAGGTAGTAGCGTAATTGCCTATGTACATCCAAGGTATGCAACAGTCTTTCTCCCCTGTTCTGTGGGTTGGGGAAGAATGTAGGTAGGTGAATAGCCTGATTTAAAGACACTCTGGATACCACCTTAGGCATAAATGTAGGATTTGTTCTCATGGACACTATCTTGATGGAAGATCAGGAAGGGTTGCACTGCCATTAATGCCTGTAGTTCAGAAACCCTTCTTGCTGAGGTGATTGCCAGCAGGAAAGCAGTCTTCCAGGATAAGTATTGTAATTCTGCTGTTGCTGCTGGTTCGAAAGGGGGAAGTGTCAATTTTTCTAGCACAAAGTTAAAGTCCCATGCTGGCAATGGTGGTTTCCTAGGAGGTTTTACATTTTTAATTCCTCTCAGAAACTGCCTGAGCAGAGGATGTGAGAAGACAGGAGGATCCAAGCTGTATTCTGCTGAAATAGCTGATGCATGTATCTTGATGGAAGAATAGGACAGGCCTGTATGGAAGACCTCTGCCAAGTACTCCAGGATGTTGGCTATGTTTACCAGTGACACATCTTCTCCCTTTGCAGTACTCCAAATGAGATATTTTTTCCATTTTGCTGCATAATTCTTTCTTGTTGAAGGTCTGCGAGCCTCAAGGATAATGTCTTTAACCCTTTGGGATAAATTTGGGTTAATTGATCTTATGCAATGTTCCAGGTAGTCAGCTGCAGAGTTTTCAGGTTTGGATGCAGGATGTTGTAGTTGTTCTGTGTTAACAGCAATGGGATCAGGGGTAGTGTCCATATTTGTTCCCGAGACATGCTCCTCAGTAATGGGTACCAATGTTGCCTTGGCCAGTCTGGAGCTATCGGAATGATCCTTGGACGTTCCTCTTTGATCTTTAGTAGCACCTTGTGCATCAAAGGAAGTGGTGGGAATGCATATGCTGTCAGGTTTTCCCAACTGAAAGATAGGGAGTCCACCTTCCAAGCAAGTGGGTGGTACGTCCTTGTGCAGAATTTCTTTAGCAGGTGATTGAGTGGGGATGCAAATAAGTCTATTTGTGGTAGTCCCCATTTTCTTGTGATGGCTTTGAAGATGTCCGGATGCAGCATCCATTCGTGGGCATCCGTGGAAGTCCTGCTTAATATGTCTGCTAGAATGTTTTCTTTTCCCGGTACAAAAATTGCTTGTAACTGAATGTTGTAGCTCAGAGCCACAGTCCATAGGTCCAGTGCCAGCCGGCATAGAGGGTATGAATGTGTGCCTCCCTGTTTGTTGATGTACCACATAACTGTGGTGTTGTCTGTTCTTATCAACTGACCTTCTCGGAGAAATGGTCTGAATGTCTGGATTGCCAATTTTACTGCCAGCATTTCCTTTAGATTTATGTGCAGGTGCAGCTGGTCTTGAGTCCATAAGCCTTGTATGCACTTGTCCAGCATGTGGGCCCCCCAACCGAGGTCTGAGGCGTCTGTCGTGATGGTTTGGCTTGGTTGACTGTTGCAGAAGGGCAATCCTGTGTTTGATTGACAGGCCTGAGCCCACCATAGGAACTCTTGCTTCAGGCATGGGATTATTGGAATTTTGGTTTCTAGGCTGTGTTTGTGTTGAGACCACAAATTCTTTAGGTACCACTGTAGCTTTCTCATATGCAGTCTGGCATGAGGGACCAGAATTATGCAGGATGCCATTGCAGTACTTTTCTTGCTGTTAGATGGTTCTGCTTTGTTAATGCCAAGAAGTAGAGAGGTAGTTGCTCTTGCTTTTCTATAGTTAGGAATGCCATTTGTTTTGATGTGTCCAGCTCTGCACCCAGAAAGGTTATTCTTTGGGATGGAATCAGCCTTGACTTTTTTAAATTGACTGTATATCCCAGGGCTTGCAGCAGGTAAATGACTTTGTAAGTCTTCTGTTAGCTTGTTTTTGTTGTCCGCTTGTATCAGGCAGTCGTCCAGGTAGGGGTAAATTTGGATTCCCTGAAGCCTGCAATGAGCAATTACTGATGCCAGGCATTTCGTGAACACTCTGGGCGCAGTAGATAAGCCAAAGGGCAATGCTGAGAATTGATAATGCTCTGATCCTGCAAGAAATCTGAGGTATCTTCTGCAATTTGGTCGTATGGGGACGTGCAGGTATGCCTCCTTGAGATCTAGAGTTACCAGCCAAGACTCCTTGCCCAACATGGGAAGAAGCTGCTGTAGGGTCAGCATTAAAGCGGACAGGTCGAGAATAGGCCTCCATTTGCTCTCTTTTCTTGGTACCAGGAAGAGTCTGGAGTAAAATCCCTTTCCTTGTTCCATAGATGGTACATTTTCCACAGCTCTCATTCTTAATAATTGAGATATTTGCTTTAGAGCTTCTGCCCTTTGAGTAGGTGGTAGGTTTGGCAGTCCTCTCTTTCCTGGTAGAGTATGGAAATGGAACCTGTAACCTTGGGTCTATAGTTTGCAAAATCCATTTTTCCCTTGTGATGCAATGCCAGTTCTTTGAAAATAAGGCTAGCTTTCCGCCTAAGGGTGCTTCCAGTTGTTCCCTGGTAGGCGGTGCCAGAGCCAAGTCACTGTGATTGTGTTGTTGTAGTGGTGGTGGCTGCGTCTGTGCCTCGCTGGTTGTTACCCTGCCACTGGCGTCCCCTGTAGGCACCCCTGGATTGGGTTCTGCCTCTTGAACGCCTATTCCTGCCTCTCTGTGCTTTAGAGGAGTCCGGAAAGGACCAATTCTTGGAGGGCCAGTTCCTGCTAAACCTTGGAGGTTGAACCTGTAAGAAATCTTTCACTGTTTGTACAGATTTCGCCTTCTCTTCCATCTTTTTCAGTACCTGCTGTGCAGGAGAACCAAATAAACTGACCTTGTCCATGGGTGCATCTAAAAGTTTTGATTTGACATGGTCCGGTAAGGCCTGCTCTTTCAACCATGCATGCCTTCTGATAACTGTGCCAGTCATGGCTGATCTAAAGGAAGCCTCCCAGTGCATCATAGCCACACTTTAAAGAATGGTTACTAACTTGCTGTATGTTATGTACCATTTCCTGAACATACTTCTCATCTAAAGATTCATCAGAGGACAGTTTTTTAGTTAACTGGTCTAGCATAAATTCTTGATATTGAATCATATGAAATTGACAGTTCAAAGCCCTAGCTGACAGAGTAGCAGAAGTGTAAACTTTTTTACCCCATCTCTCTAAGGACCTGGATTCCCTTTCAGAGGGGAGGGGGTTTTTAGCAGATGTAGTTGCTACAGCCTTAGGCCCCTGGGAGATGGTCTCGGGATCTGCAAAAGGAGCCTTGTATAAATGGTGATGAGTGTCCGGGACCCTGTAGAACCTATCGGGCTTAGCAGGGGCCGGAGGTAATGAATCAGGAGCAGTGCAAGCATCATTAAATGCATCATCTACAACAGAAAGAACTGGAGGTATAGCTAAAGGCCTATGCTGTGGCAAATGTAAAAAGGTTCTAAGCCTTTTCCTGGAGTCTGAGAAATCTTGGCCCTGCCACTGAAATAGTTCCCTCATAGCATGCAAGGTTTCCCCAAAGGAAAATTCCTCAGGTGGAGAGGCAGAAGGGATGGACTCTTCAGCATCAGAGTCTTCGTAAGGGGAGCAAGGAGCCTCTGGAGGGTCTGTATTTTCTGAGTCATCAGAGGAATCATCTGTGGATACTGGCTCTGGGGGCTCTGCTCTAGGCCTCTTCTCTGGAGGTGGATGAGAGGCCCTGTCTGGATGAGGCTGGGATCCACGGATTAAAGAAATGAGATCCGCTGCCAGAGAAAGCATATGGGAACTGGAGCTGGGCCTGTGAGAGGGGGGCTTAACAGGCACAGTTTTTGAAGCTTTAGCTGCTTTAGCCCTGGCAAAGGCCTTAATGGACATGGCTGCAGGAGGCCTAGCAGCTCCATGTGCAGGGGTTGAAATATCCAAGGGAATAGTGTCAGATAATTCCTGAGAAACCGCAACTGCAGGTTGGATTTCAGAAGCCGATTCCACCATGTTAGAAGAGGCCTCGGTAGAAGGCATGTTTTCGGCTGGAGGAAGAACCGCTTGCTCGGTTTCAGTCGAAACCGAGACACTCGTGGTTGGCTTAAACGCGGTTTCGGCCGAAACCGCGGACCGTGAGTGTCGGTCCTTTTCCCTGCGTTTTTTGGTTATTTGTGAAGTCGGAGGATCCGACGGCATAATATAAGCAAAATCAGAGCCGAAAAACTGTTCAGCAAATTCCGACCGACGTCTAAGCGTCCGTCGGTTAAAAGCACAGGCTAGACAAGCTGCTACGTTGTGGTCTGGGCCTAAACAAGGTAAGCAGTAAGAGTGGAAATCTTTATGAGGTATTTGTTTCCCACAAGTTAAACAGTTATTCACTTTTTCTGACATCGGCTGAGGCAAGAAAGAGTCCCCAACGGGGTACTTAGCTTTTTAGAAGTCTTCGAAGTAGTATTCGGTAGTAGTAATCTCTGGTTCTGACCGACCAGCACTTGCGAACAGCTTCTGCTTCGGGCGCCACGCGGCAAGAAAGACCGAGGAAAATGGCGTCGGCTGATGCCTTTATACCCGAAGAACTGCAGCTATGACGTCGGGTGAAGTGCGACACCAGCCGAAGCCGGACCCAGACTTTGGAATCCGGCCGACCAAAGGGCTGCCTGACGACAGGACAACCCATTTGTAAGGACTGCAGATGCATCCTTGAAGGACATCATGGGATGACTTATCTATAGAAACAGAAGGCCCTACTACCTTGAATGTCGGGGAACCTTTTCCTCCCCTTCTCGGAACCGAAGCCTCCAAAGATGATGGGTCAGGGCCACCCCCAGATCCAACCCTCAAGGGGAGGACCAGTTCAGAGCTGTCCAGAGCCATAGGTCTGAGAAGGATGGACAGATCTAACAAAAATGGAGCTAAACTCAACCCCTCAGTTCTGGCGCAGACATCTCTGCTCAGGCACTCACTCTGATCCAAGAGTATTGGAGCACAGCCAGTCAGGAAATTTGGAGTGGCAGAAGGAACTCTCCTTGGATCAGACACCGAACCTCTCGGAGATTTTGTATCCTGGGACTCAAACCACAGATCAGATAGGGAGACCTGAGGCAATGGGGATGGAATAAAGCATTACGTATAAAGGGACGAGCTCAAGAGCTGTATCTGAAGCCTAGCATATGTGTCAGCGTTGGATCCAAGGAACAGGTACAAACTCATTAGTGAGGACGAATGAAAAGGACATCACCAGAAGTGCACATTTAACTAAGCCCAGAAGTACTTCCTTATGTAGTGTAAGCATGCATATGAAGGCAGGGTAAAAAAAACCTGGGACAGTTCAAATACATTTACACAAATTTTCAAAAATCACCAAATGAAAAAGTACAGTTTTGTACCTACCATAAATGTAGATGTTCGAAGATCCACATTGCTGCAGTCCTTACACTTGGGGTAGTCCGCTGTCCTCGGTCAGCCCGAATATCAAAGTATAAGGCTGACGTCGGTCAAGGCGCATTTGACTGACAAAAGGACGTCAGGGTACAAATGTGCATGACCGACGTCATATCCTCAGTCTTTTCTTGCCCCAGATGTCAGAAGACCCTAAAAATAAAGGTCAAAACCAAAAGACAGCAAAACAAAACCAAGCACCCTTGCCCTAATTATATGTACAAAATATACACTATATACACAATATTTACAACTCAACCCACACAACCACCTCTAACTACAGAGGGGAAGGAGGGAGGGTAAATTGGACTGCAGCAATGTGGATCTTCGAACATCTACATTTATGGTAGGTACAAAACTGTACTATGTTCTTCATCTCACATTGCTGCAGTCCTTACACTTGGGTAGAATCCCAAAGCAGAGGTATGGGAGGATGGCCAAACTATAAGGAAGCAGGAGCTGCCAAAATGCCCTGTAAAACAGCAGTGGCAAAACCAGCCCTGGATTTAGAGTAAAGTGGCAGGTGATAATGCCTAGAGAAAGTATGCACTGAACTCCCAAGTAGCTGCCTCCAAAATATCCTTGGTTGCCACCCCCCTCAAAAAGCTGTCAAGTGGCAGTAGCTCTAGTGGAATGAGGCCTAATCCCAGCTGGAATCTCCTTGCCATGATGGGAATAACAGAAAGCAATGCAAAACCCAATCCACTTAGAAATAGTTTGTTTTGACACAGGCTTGCCCTGAGAACTCAAAGCAAAAGAAACAAATAACTGCTGAGACTGCCTGAACCCTTTAGTTCTGTCCAAATAATATCGCAACTGCCTGTGTACATCTAAAGTGTGCAAAATCTTTTCCCCTTTATTTTGGGGATTTGCATAAAAGTAGGCAAATGAATAGTTTGGTTTAAAGCCACACTAGAAACCACTTTAGGCATAAAGGAAGGATTAGTACGTGAAGATACCCTATCCTTATGGAAAATCAAGAAAGGCTCAACGGCCATAAGGGCCTGCAATTCAGAAACCCTTCTTGCAGAGGTAATGGCCAACAAAAAGCAGTCTTCCATGATAAATATTTCAACTCAGAAGTAGCTGCAGGCTCAAAAGGTTGTAGAGTGAGTTTCTCCAACACAAAATTGAGATCCCAAGCAGGAGTAGGAGCTCTTCGTGGGGTCTTATATTCTTTGCCCTCTAAGAAATTGCTTGAACAAAGGATGAGAAAACAATGGTGGGTCACAATCATAGTGAGCCGAAATTGCTGCAGCATGAACCTTAATAGAAGAGAAAGACAAACCTTTGTCCAGTAACTCAGTAAGATATTGAAGAGCCACACTCAAATTAGGCTCAGAAACATCAAAATCTTTTGCTGCACTCCAAAATAAAAATCTCTTCCATTTATCTGCGTACACTTTCCTTGTACTAGGCCTTCTAGCTTCCAAAATAACATTCAAAACTTGCTGAGGAAGTGGAGGCCCACTATGGTTCAAAACAGAATATGCCAGGCTGTGAGGTGCAGAGAGTGAAGCTTGACATTGAGCAAATGGCTGTCCTCCTGTGACAACAGGTGTGGAATCGAAGGCAAAGGCCATGGAGGCTTCCGTACCAGACTTCTCTGTAATGGGTACCAGTGCTGTCGAGGCCAATCTGGAGCTATTAAAATCATCCTTGGCTTGTCCTGTCTGACCTTTAGAAGTACCTTTGGGAGGAGAGGCAGAGGTGGAAAGGCATACACATGAAGATTGCTCCAATTGAAAGAAAGAGCATCCACTCTCCAAGCTGTGGGATGAAACCTTTTTGTGCAAAACTTTGGCAGCTGATGGTTTAGTGGAGAAGCGAACAGATCTATGTCTGGAGTTCCCCATGACACTGTCAATTTCTGAAATACATGAGGATCCAATTTCCACTCGTGGGGATCCATAATTGCCTGCTCAACACATCTGCTAAGGAGTGCTGTGCTCCTGGCAGAAACCTTGCCTGAAGATTGAGCTGTAAACTGAGAGCAGTCTCCCACAAAATCATTGCTTGCCTGGATAGAGGATAAGAATGTTCCCCTTGCTTGTTGATGTACCACATGACAGTTGTGTTGTCTGTTAGAATCAACACCTGCCCTGGAAGAAGTAAATCCTTGAAAGCTATTAATGCAAACTGGACTGCTAACATCTCCTTCAGGTTGATATGTAGATGTTGTAGTCTGGCAGGCCACTTGTCTTGTATCCACTTTCCATTTAGATGAGCTCCCCAAGCTTTGTCTGAGGCATCTGTCGTTAAAATCTGACTCGCCTCTGGCCGGGTCACAGAGAGTCCCTTGTTTAGGTGACATTCCTGAGCCCACCACAAAAATTCCTTTTGAATGCAAGGTATTATTTGAATGACAGTGTCCAGATCCTGGCAGTGCTGTGTCCATACATTTTTGAGATACCATTGCAGCTTCCTCATATGCAGTTTGGCATTGGGAAGCACCAGAATACAAGATGCCATGAACCCTAAGGCTTGAAGGACTGTCCTTGCAGTCAGCCTGGACTGATGAGATAGTTGATGAAAGTAAAGGGAAAGACACTCTTGTTTGTCCGGGGTTAAAAAGGCCATCTGGGATGCTGTATTCAGTCTCACACCCAGAAAGCACATGTCCTGAGAGGGTACTAGACTGGACTTTATTTCGTTCACAGAATACCCCAGGCATCTTAGCACTGCTATCACATATTCCAAATGATGAAGAAGCTCTTCCCTTCCTCGAGCCAGAATCAGGCAGTTGTCCAAATAAGGATAGATCTGTATTCCTTTTAGCCTGAAGAAAGCTATCACTGGAGCCAGAACTTTCGTGAACACTCTGGGCGCAGTAGATAAGCCAAAGGGCAATGCAGAGAACTGATAGTGAGAAGTCCCAGCTCGAAAACGCAGATACTTCCTGCAACTTAGTCTTATAGGAACATGAAGGTAAGCCTCCTTGAGATCCAAAGTTACCATCCAATGATCTTTGCCCAGCAGAGGTAAAAGCTGCTGTAACGTCAACATTTTGAACTTGGGAATGTCCAGATAAGTGTTGAGGATAGATAAATCCAAAATTGGTCTCCACGTGTTCCCCTTCTTTGGTACTAGGAACAGGCGAGAATAAAATCCTAGGCCCACTTCTGGCATAGGGACCGGCTGTATGGCCCCTATTTGGAGTAACAGAGAAACTTGCTTGTGAGCCTCTATTCTTTGTTGAGGAGGAACGTCTGGCATGCCTTTGAAAGGAGGCAAGGTATGGAAATAAAACCTGTAACCGTGGTGTATGATATCCAATACCCATCTGTCTTGGGTAATTAAACTCCAATTTTCTTTGAAAAGTGCCAACCTTCCTCCCAAAGGTGCTGCCAGACGAGAAGGCTCTGGCAGCTGAAAAGGTAGGTCATTGGGTCTGTTTACGAAAGGACTGACCTCTGCCCTCACCCGAAGACTGTGCAGGAGAACTCCCTGTTCTAGGCCTGCAAGAGCCCTGAGCTCTGCCCCTACCACGACTAGATCTACCCCTAGACTGGGAATCATAAGAAGGATACGTCCACCCCTTAGTAGGCCAATTTCTACTAAACTTTGGAGGCTGGACCTGCAAAAAATCTTTAACAGTCTGCATAGACTTAGCCTTGTCTTCCATTTTCTTTAAAACTGCCTCAACAGGAGAACCAAACAACACGTCAGATTGTAAAGGAGCATCTAAAATCCTTGTTTTAACATGGTCAGATAAATTTTGATCCCTCAGCCAGGCGTGCCTGCGAAGAACTGACCCAGTGGCAGCCACCCTAGACGAGGCCTGTACAGCATCAAAACCACATTGCAAAGAATGCTTACCCACCTGTTCAGAAACATGTACTAAATCTTGCAACTCTTTACAATCAATACCTTCTGCCAGAGCATCAACCTTAAACTTCAATTGTGAAAGGAGATAGTTTTGGTATTTCAACATGTGAAACTGGCAATTCAAAGCCCTCATAGCAAGAGTGGAAGAAGTATAAACTTTCTTTCCCCATCTATCCAAGGCCCTGGCCTCTTTGTCTGCAGGAACTGGATTCTTTACAACAGAAGCCTTAACACCTTTAGGCCCCTGGCTAACAGTTTCTGGGTCTGCCCTAGGACTCTTAAAAAGATACTTATGAGCTTCAGGCACCCTGTAATACCTATCCGGTTTAACAGGAGCAGGAGGCAAAGAATCAGGATTAAGAGAAGCCTCTGCAAAAACATCTTCCACTACATCCAAAACAGGAGGTATAGCCAAAGGCCTATGCTGGGGTAAAAACAAAAATTCCCCAAGCCTTTTCCTGGAATCAGAGAAGTCCTGACCTTCCCACTTAAAATGCTCCCTCATGGAATGAAGAGTTTCTGAAAAGAAAAATCCTCAGGAGGAGAAGCAGAAGGAGTAGAATCATCCACATCAGAATCAGAATAAGGAGAGTACTCCTGCAAGTCTTCAGCCAAGACTCTGAAACATCTGAAGCCTGCTCAAAACTCCCTAGCTCAGGCTCCACCCTAGGTCTCTTATCAGGAGGGCATAGAACCCCTAATCAAAGTAATCAAATCTTCTGCCATTTTAAGCATATGCTTCTTGGGCACAGTTCCTGAAGAACTAGGGGTAACACCAACTGAAGCTAAACCTGGCCTGCCCCTGGGAGAAGCCTTGGAAACAGAAGGAGAGGGCCTAACCACCCTAGGCAGGAGGGGAGTATAGTAACCTGAGAAGCCCCATCAGCCTGGCCTGCCTCCTGAGAGGCCACATCCTGCAATAACAAAGACTCTCCCTGGGATCCCAAAGAAACCTCCGTGGAACCACCGCTCCACCGACACCTCTAAAGAACCAGCGTCCGTACTGACGGTTCCTCTAGCCTAGGTTTAACTGCTTTTTCCTTGCGCTTCTTCGAAGAAGCGGGCGCCGGAGCATCCGACGGCATTTTATAATTGCACCGCTTCCCGAAGACTAACCTGGCACAATCTAATCTTCTCTTAATAGTGCGCTTATTGAATCTAGCGCAAGAGCGACACCCAACAACGTCGTGCTCAGGCCCTAAACAAGGAATACACAAAGTATGGTAGTCTCTATGCGGTATCTGTTTCCCACAAGAAATACAATTATTCACTTTTTCTGACATCCGGTAAACCACTGAGTCAAGAAAAAACTAAAATATTCCCCAACGGGGTACTTAGCCAACTTTGACTCTTGTCTGAAACTCCAAAATCGAACAATTTCAGAACGCCAACTGGCACTTGCAACACTGCTTCTGCATCGGACCATGCGGCAAAAAAGACTGAGGATATGACGTCGGTCATGCGCATTTGTACCCTGACATCCTGATGTCAGTCAAATGCGCCTTGACCGACGTCAGCCTTATACTTTGATATTCGGGCCGACCGAGGACAGCGGACTACCCCAAGTGTAAGGACTGCAGCAATGTGAGATGAAGAACATCTTATGACAAGCTGGGTTCAACCCCTCACAGTAAAGGGATCAGAATATTTGATGCTACCCAGGTGAAAAAACACCAATACCTACCCGCTAACATTTTCCAAACAATGTTTCCTGACCCTATCAGGGTCTGTGGCTATGTTCTCTACTGGTCCTGCTGAAAGCAAACTGCACAGAATATTACCTCACCACATACTACAGGATACCAACCCAAAATGTATCCAACTAGTACTAAAACAGCAAACTATTACTCATTCACATTAACATCTTGCGTTTACTACATTAACCAGTTTGGTTTTAAAAATGGATGTGTACACACACCCTCACCTACCCTGAGAGTACTTGCTTCATTTGCAGCCCACAGCATGTTAGAAAACCTCTGATCACATAAATGGAATAACACAACAAGGTAAAGGCCAGAGCTTATCAATTCGAACTCAGCCTAGAAGGAAAGAAAAAGAAAAAAATCAAAGTTATATCAAATAATGGTTCAAATACCAACACGAAAAGTGAACAAAAATTAGAAAACCTGTAGTAAACAATTCACATGTGCCAAATTTAGCATTTTCATTTAGCCATGCTCTTAAATAGAAGTTGTGTACTTACCATAACTTGGCATTTGTGTTGTCCAGCTTCATTATGCTTCACCTCTGGATCTAGGGATCTTATCTCTAATATGACTCGGACATTTCTTCCAGACTTACGATCCAAGCTTCAAACTCCTCCCTCTCCCATAATGCCCCACTCCTTTTCTAACCCCTCAAACAGTATCTGCTGCCCTCTCAAAAGTGATTTAGATTTATGCAACTTGAAAAGCAAAAAGAAAGCATCCTCATGGAAGCTCAGACTTGCAACCTATGGGTTCCCATATCCTCTCCCATCGCTCTGTTGATTTAGGATGGGGGCAGGAGGGTGAGATGTGATGCATAATGAAACTGGACAACACAGATGCCAAGTTATGGTAAGTACATACCTTCTAATCTGATTATATCCATTTCATTATGCATCACCAATGGGTCAGAGTCCCCAGCTACAAAAATGCCTGAGCACTGCGGAGCCAAAAGATGCTCTGTTTCTAGAAATAAAGGTCCAACTTAGTGAGATACAAATGTATGAGATTTGGACCAGGATGCTGCTGCACAAATTTCATCAATAGGAGCTCTTGTAGAGGAAGCAGAAGAGTTAGACATAGACCTAGTAGAGTAAGCTCAACAGGACGGGGAAGTTGCATTCCATACTGGGAGTAGACCACAGATATATAAATCAGCAATCCACTTAGCTTAAGTAATCTTGGAAATGGCCTGACCTATATGGTGAAAAGGAGATGAACTGATCAGATTTCCTGTGTGGTTTAGTTTTGTGTAACCAGAAGCACAACTAAGTACATGCAGCAAATGCAGCATATATTTGCTATTATTGGAATAATTAGGAAAGAGCACAGACGAATGGTCTGGTTAATATTAGTCTCTGTGGTGACCTTCAGTATGAAGGACGGATTGTTCCGAGGGTGAGACTATCTCTGACGAAGGTAATACGTGGTGGCAATAAAAATGCAGCATGTAATTCTGACACTCTTCTTGCTGAAGTAATGGCCACTAGGAAAGGCACTCTCTCAAGATAAGAATTTCAAGTCACATGAACTAGCAGGGTTCAAAGGGTCTCATGTAAGGCCTTGAAGTACAACAGTGAGATCCCAAGGAGGGGATGGATCTTTTACTGTCAGTCGGAGATGAAAGATTCAAGGTCCTGCATGATTTTGAAGTGGAAAAAGATGATGAAAACTTTTCCCTACGTGAAAAATCGTAATAGCTGCTAGTTGTAATTTTACAGTAGAAAAACTAGCTCCATGCTGAAACAGTGAGCTGAGAAACATATCTGAAATAGAAGCAGAAAAAGGGATCAATATTCTGCTCTGATGCCCAAATGGAAAAACTCTTCCATTTACTATTATAGACTTTCATGGTGGAAGATTTCTGAAAAGCAAGTATAATTTCTAAACTGGGGAGGCTAGCTTGGACTTTCATAGAATCACTGGAACTGGAGAAACCAAGCGGTTAGTCTCACGGATCGAAGACTGCAAATCTGATGTTCTAAAGGATGGGAAATCAGATCCTGCTTGAGATCCAGTATCCACGGGGGATACTTGCTATGAGACTACAAGGCTAGCTTGGTCTTCAACCTGATGGCTTTCTGTAAGACTGGGAATCAAGAGGAATTGCAGGATAAGCATACAGGAGACCCAAGGGCCAATCATGGACTAGAGCATCCCTGGGTGACTCCCCCAAGGGAGGGACGAGTAAAGTATTTACTGCACTTGTTCAGGGGAGAGGCACAGAGATCACAGAAAGGTTGGCCCCAATGGCTGAATATTTGATCTGCTACTGATTCAGGGACCACTCGTGTGGACTTGAGATCGATCTGCTTAGCCTGCCTATCAGAATTCTGGACTCCCCCAGGATGTGCGTTGCAATGAAAAAGCGGTTTGAATAGATTGCCCATTCCCAAACTCTCATGACCTCCCTACACAATGGGTAAGATCAAGTTCCCCACTGCCTGTTTATGTACCAAACGACCTACATATTTGTCTAAGAATTGCAAATGTTCCCAGAGGAAAGCAGTCCTGAAAGGCTTGCAACATTAGAAAAATTGTCCTCATCTCCAGGACATTTACATGCAACTTTGTCTCCATCGTGGACCACGTGCCTTGTACCATTCTTCCTTGAAAATGCCGCCCCCCCCCCCCCACACACACACACACTCCAACAGGGAAGTGTCCATGGTCACTGTGGCTATAAGTGGAGGAGACATGAAGGGTCTGCTGAAAGGAAGCATCCATGGTCACTGTGGCTACAAGTGGAGGAGACATGAAGGGTCTGCTGAGATGGAGGTTATCTGTAAGCATCCAATACTGCAGATGACTGCAAATCAGAGTTAGTCTGACAGGGGTTGACCATGGCTGGTACAGAATAGACCATTGGACCACTAGGGTGCACTGGAGAACTTGCATGAATAATATAGCTAGAGAGACCAGAAGAATGGCAAATGACATGGACCCTAGGGCCATAAGGACCCAGTGAGCTGGCAGTATCGGGGTCTCTAGTAATAGCAGAATCTGATGTCTAAAAGAGGTTATTCTCTGTGGACACAGGGCAGCTGTGTAGTTCTGTTCAACTGTGTTCCTATGAACTCCGTCTTGTACAGGAGACATCTCTGACTTACAGATTCACTGATTCCCAGGCAACTGAAGAGTTGTAGCATGACCTGAATGGCTCGAAGTAGATGAGACCTTGTAGGCGCCACCAGAAGTTAATTGTCTAAGTATGGAAATACCTGGAATCCTTGCAGACGGAGGTGGGCAGCAACCACTGCCATGCATTCGGTGAACACCCGGGGGGGGGGGGGGGTGATGCTGAGACCAAAGGGCAGTGCTCTGAGTTGATGATGATTGGCTCCCAGCTGGAAGCATAAATGTCTTCTGGAACGCCTGTCTATTTTGATATGATAGTACGCAACTGAGTACATCTAACAGTCCTTGACTAGAAGCAGCAGCATGGATTGTACCGTAGCCATGTGAAAGTTTGACTGCTTCACAAATTCAGACTGTGCAAGTCCAGGGTCATTTGAAGGTCCCAGGTTTTCTTTGGCACCAAAAAGAAGCGAAGTTCTGCATCCTAGATTTTCTGTTGGGATCTCCTGGATGACTTTTTCTAGAAGTTTTTGAACCTCCAGAAAGGTTCCCCCCCCCACATCCTCTGACTGGGTGGCACATCAGATAGATATCTCCTGGAACTAGGGGGGAGGAGGAAAGGAAAAGGGAATATAATAACCTCTGGAAAAAATAAGTTATGTACTTACCATAACGTTTCATGTGAGTTGTTCACCTCGCTTTCATTCTTACAAATGGGTTCGGAGACTCTCTCTCGGCTCAGAGTCGGCTGCTTTCACAAGCTCAAGGTTTTCAACTAGCTTGAGGCCAAGTCCCTATCCCATGATGCTCTCTGCCTCACCTCAGATCTAGTTTGCTGATCCAAACATATACAACATAAGAAAAATATGAATTACTCCTGGAGTAAGAAATATTACACAAAAACTACCAGACCCCAAATTTGTTACTCGTACTTGGAGAAGCCTGGAGGGGATAGGCAGGAGGGAATGTAGGAATGAAGGCGAGATGAACTCACATGGAACGTTATGGTAAGTACATAACTGCATGTGAAGTTGTTCAATCTCGCCGTTCATCCTTACAAATGGGTAGCGTGTCCCAAGCACCATTCATCCTGGGTGGCTCACGGGAGTATATTCCTGAGGACAGTGGAACCAAAAGGAAGCCATGTCCCTGAAGGCCTTACCAACTTTGTAATGCGCAATGAAAGTATGTGGCTTTGACCAAGTGACAGCTGCACATACTGTGTCTAACGGCAGTCTAGCCATATAAGCTGCAGAAGTAGAAACTGCCCTTGTGGAATGCGTCTTCACCTTATGTTCTAATGGTTGATTCATGAAAGAATATATAAATTTTATACAGTCAGTCAACCATTTGGAAAGAGTGACTTTTGACACCGGTAGCCCTTTCTTGGTATCAGAATGAGAAAAGTACAGTTTTGTACCTACCATAAATGTAGATGTTAGAGGATCCACATTGCTGCAGTCATAACCTGTGGGTAGTCCGCTGTCCTCGGTCGGCCCGAATACCAAAGAGTTAGGCTGGCGTCGGTCATGGGCACCCGGAGCTGACATCAGTACGTAGTAGTACTTAAGCGCATGACCGACGCCATATCCTCAGTCTTTCTTGCCCCAGATGTCAGAAGGCCTTAAAAAAAGAAAGGCCAGAGCCAAAATAGTAAATACCCAACAACCACAAAAGAGAAAACAACAATTATCCCAAAGGAATAACAGTAACCCCAACCTACAGAGGGGAAGGAGGGAGGGAAAATAGGACTGCAGCAATGTGGATCCTCGAACATCTACATTTATGGTAGGTACAAAACTGCACTAAGTTCCTCGTCTCACATTGCTGCAGTCATAACCTGTGGGTAGAATCCCAAAGCAAAGGAAAAGGGAGGCTGGTAAACTAAAAAGCATTAGGAGCTGCTAACATGCCCTGTAAGACTGCAGTGGCAAACCCAGCCCTAGACTTGGAATAAAGAGGGAGATGGTAATGCTTAGTAAAAGTGTGAACTGAACTCCAAGTAGCTGCCTCCAAAATATCCTTAGTAGCTACCCCCCTCAAAAAGGCAGTAGATGTGGCAGTAGCCCTAGTGGAATGAGGTCTGATCCCAGCGGGAACATTCTTCCCATGATGGGAATAACAAAAAGCAATACATTGACCAACCCACTTAGAAATAGTCTGCTTTGAAACAGCTTTCCCTTGTGAACCCAAAGCAAAAGAAACAAATAACTGTTGAGTCTGTCTGAATTCTTTAGTTCTGCTCAAATAATAATGCAGCTGCCTGTGGATATCCAAAGAATGCAAGACTTTTTCCCCCCTATTTTGGGGATCAGCATAAAAAGTAGGCAAATGGATAGACTGGTTCAAGGCCACATTGGAAATCACCTTTGGCATAAAAGTAGGGTTAGTACGCAAAGAAACTCTATCCTTATGGAAAATCAGAAAGGGTTCAACAGCCATGAGAGCCTGCAATTCAGATACCCTCCTAGCAGAAGTAATGGCCAACAAAAAAGCAGTCTTCCAAGACAAAAACTTCAATTCAGATGTAGCTGCAGGTTCAAAAGGAGGTAAAGTAAGCTTCTCCAACACAAAATTGAGATCCCAGGAAGGAGTAGGAGCTCTACGTGGGGGTCTTATATTCTTTGCCCCTCTAAGAAATTGCTTAAACAAAGGGTGAGAAAATAAAGGAGGGTCACAATCATAGTGAGCAGAAATGGCTGCAGCATGAACCTTCACAGAGGAGAAAGACAAACCCTTGTCTAGTAATTCAGTAAGGTACTGTAGTGTAAAACTCAAATTAGGCACAGAGACATCAAAGCCCTTTGTCGTGCTCCAAATAAAAAATCTCCTCCATTTATCAGCATAAACTTTTCTAGTGTTGGGCCCGCCTGGCTTCCAAAATGACATCTAAAACCTGTTGAGGAAGCTGAGACCCCACAGGCTCTAAAACAGAATACGCCAGGCTGTTAGATGCAGGGACTGCACCCCGACATTGAGCAAATGATTGCTTGACTGGGACAACAAGTGAGGAAGCTGTGGCAAAGGCCAAGGAGGCTCCTGAATTAAACTCCTCAGCAGAGGATACCAGTGCTGACGTGGCCAATCTGGTGCTATCAGAATCATGCAAGGCTTGTCCCGCCTGACTTTCAAGAGTACCTTGGGAAGGAGAGGCAGAGGAGGGAAAGCATAGACATGTAGGTTGTTCCAACTAAAAGATAGAGCATCCACTTTCCAAGCTTTTGGGTGAAACATCTTTGTGCAAAATTTTGGTAGTTGGAAATTTAGAGAAGCGAACAGATCTATGTCTGGAGTTCCCCAAGCCACTGTCAACTGTTGGAATACCTGAGGATCCAATTTCCACTCGTGGGGATCCACAATTTGTCTGCTCAATACATCTGCTAGGGAGTTCTGTGCTCCTGGCAGAAACCGTGCTTGAAGAGTGATGTGCAAACTCAGAGCAGTCTCCCACAATATCATTGCTTGTCTGCAAAGAGGGTAAGAATGGGTTCCCCCCTGCTTGTTGATGTACCACATGACTGTTGTGTTGTCTGTTCGAATCAACACCTGTCCTGGTTGAAGTAGGCCCTTGAAAGCCATCAGGGCAAACTGGACTGCTAACATCTCCTTCATGTTGATATGCAAATGCTGTAGTCTGGGAGGCCACGTGTCTTGAATCCATTTTCCATTGAAGTGTGCTCCCCAAGTCTGAGGCATCCGTCGTTATGATCTGACTCGCCTCTGGTCGGGTCACAGAGCGCCCCTTGTTTAGGTGACATTCCTGCGCCCACCACAAGAATTCCTTCTGGATGCAAGGTATTATCCGAATGACAGTGTCCAAATCGTGGCAGTGTTGAGTCCATACACTTTTGAGATACCATTGTAGCTTCCTCATATGCAGTTTGGCATTGGGAAGTACTAGAATGCAAGATGCCATGAACCCCAAGGCTTGAAGGACTGTCCTTGCAGTCAGCCTGGACAGTACTGATAATTGCTGGAAGTATAGGTGAAGAGTTCTTTGTTTGTCCGGGGTCAGATAAGCCATCTGAGAAGCTGTATTCAGTCTCACACCCAGAAAGCACATGTCCTGAGAGGGTACTAGACTAGACTTTATTTCGTTCACAGAATACCCCAGGCACCTTAAGACTGCCATTACATACTGTAGATGCTGAAGTAACTTGTCTTTGTCTTGAGCCAGAATCAGGCAATCGTCCAGATAAGGATAAATTTGTATTCCCCTCTGTCTGAAGAAAGCTATTACAGGGGCCAGAACTTTTGTGAACACCCTGGGCGCAGTAGATAAACCAAAGGGCAATGCAGAGAACTGATAATGAGAAGTACCAGCCCGAAATCGCAGGAATCTCCTGCAGCTGGGCCTGATAGGAATGTGAAGATAGGCCTCTGAGATCCAGAGTTACCATCCAGTGATCTTTGCCTAGCATAGGCAGAAGTTGTTGTAATGTTAACATCTTGAACTTTGGAATGTCTAGGTAGGTATTGAGAATGGACAAATCCAGAATTGGCCTCCAAGTGTTTCCTTTCTTTGGCACTAGGAATAGACGGGAATAAAACCCTAGGCCTACTTCTGACGGAGGTACCACCTGGATTGCTCCCATCTGTAAAAGCAAAGAAATTTGTTCCTGAGCCTCCAACCTTTGCTGAGGAGGTACATCTGGCATGCCTTTGAAAGGAGGAAAAGTGTGAAAATAAAACTTGTAACCTTGACTTATTATTTCCAACACCCATTTGTCCTGGGTGACCAAATGCCAGTTTTGTTTGAAAAGTGCCAACTTTCCTCCTAGAGGAGCTGCCAGAAAAGAAGGGTCTGGCAGCTGAAGATACAGGTCATTGGGTTTGTTTACGAAAAGGCTGACCCCTGCCCTCACCAGAAGACTGTGCAGGAGTACTCCAAGTCCTAGGCCTGAAAGAACCCTGAGCGTGAGCCCTGCCCCTCCCACGTCTAGACCTGTCCTTAGACTGAAAATCCGAAGAAGGGTAGGACCATCCTCTAGCAGGCCAATTCCTGCTAAACTTAGGGGGCTGCACTTGCAAAAAATCCTTAACAGTCTGCATAGACTTAGCTTTATCTTCCATCTTTTTCAAAACTGACTCCACAGGGGAACCAAAAAACTTCAGATTGAAGAGGAGCATCCAAAATCCGAGCTTTAACATGCTCTGACAAATTTTGATCCTTAAGCCAGGCATGTCTACGAATAACTGAACCAGTAGCAGCCACCCTGGATGAAGCCTGAAGAGCATCGAAGCCACACTGCAAGGAATGTTTACCAACTTGACCAGAAGCATGAACCAACTCCTGCAATTCCTTACACTCTATATCCTCAGATAAAGCATCCACCTTAGATTTCAATTGACCCAACAAAAAATTCTGGTACTTCAGCATATGAAACTGGCAATTTAAAGCCCTCATAGCCAACGTAGAAGAGGTGTACACTTTTTTCCCCCACCTATCCAACGCTCTAGAATCTTTATCCAAAGGAACTGGATTCTTAACCACAGAAGCCCTGACACCCTTCGGCCCTTGAATAATAGTTTCCGGGTCAGCTCTAGGACTCTTATACAAATATTTGAGCCTCTGGAACTCTGTAATACCCGTCTGGTTTGACAGGGGCAGGGGGTAAAGAATCAGGATTAAGTGAAGCTTCAGAAAAAACATCCTGAATAACATCCAAGACAGGGGGAATAGCCAAAGGCCTATGTTGTGGCAAAAACAAAAATTCCCTAAGCCTTTTTCGAGAATCTGAAAAATCCTGACCTTCCCACTTGAAGTGTTCCCTCATGGAATGCAAAGTTTCAGAAAAGGAAAAATCCTCTAGAGGAAAAGCAGAAGGACAGGAATCCTCTGCATCCGAATCTGAATAGGGAGGGAAATCCTGAATATCCTCAGCTGAGGACTCAGTAGTCTGAAGAATGCTCCATTCCCTCTAAATCTGTCTCCACCCTAGGCCTCTTCTCTGGAGGGGGCATAGAACCCCTAATCAAAGTAATCAAATCTTCTGCCATTTTCAACATATGTTTTTTAGGAACAGAACCTGAAGAACTAGGGCTATGGCCAGTAACAGAAAGACCAGGTTTAGCTTTAGCATGGCCTTTAGTCACTGAGGTAGAAGGCCTAATAACCTTTTGTAAGGATGGAACTACAGATACCTGAGAAGCACCCTCGGCCTGGCCTAACTCCTGTAAAAGTAAAGGTTCCCCCTGGGATTCAGCCGAGACTTCAGCTGGATCCACAGATTCAACCGTAGGTTCCACAGAACCGATGTCCGCAATGGACGACTCATCCGGTTTAGATCTTAAAGATTTATCTTTTCGCTTTTTAGCGGTAGCGGGCGGAGGATCCGACGGCATGTTGTAGTTACACCGCTTACCGAAAACAAGCCTGGCACAGTCTAATCTTCGTTTAATGGTGCGCTTATTAAATCTAGCACAAAAGCGACACCCGACTACGTCGTGTTCAGGCCCCAAGCAAGGAATACAGAGAGAATGATAGTCCCCATGAGGTATCCGTTTCCCACAAGAAATACAATTATTAACTTTTTCTGACATCCGGATTAACTGAGGCAAGAAAAGACAAAAAGTTTCCCCAACGGGGTACTTAGCCCAACTTGGTCTTCGGTCTGAAACTCGATAACTGAAAATTTCAGAATGCCGAACGGCACTTGCAAACACTGCTTCTGCTTCGGACCACGTGGCAAGAAAGACTGGGGATATCAAGTACCACTACGTACCGACGTCAGCTCCGGGCACCCATGACAGACGCCAGCCTAACTCTTTGGTATTCGGGCCGACCGAGGACAGCGGACTACCCACAGGTTATGACTGCAGCAATGTGAGACGAAGAACATCAAAGTTGTTCTGATTTTCTAAACCCTTTGGTTCTATCCAAATAAAATCTTGAGTGGTCTGTGAACGTCAAGTTTACGCAACATATACTCCAGCTTGTTGGAATGGTTACTGAAGAAAATCGGGAGTTCAATAGCTTGATTTAAATTAGCCTCTGAACATACCTTTGGAAGGAAGGGTTAGTTCGGACAGACACAGGGTGAAAAATCAAGTATGGGGGTTTAATAGATAAGGCCATAAGTTCAGACACACTACATGCTGATGTAATGGCCACCAAGTAAATGGTCTTCCAAGACAGGAACTCTAGTTGGCCGGAAGAAGCAGACTCAAATGGAGGAAGAATAATCCTAGAAAGAACAAAATTTAGGTTCCAGGGAGTGAAATGTTATCTAACTGGTGGTCTGAGATGTATGGTTCCTTTTAAGAAGGCTCTACATAACCTGTGAGACATAAGATTAGAACCTTCCGATCCAAAGTGAAAATTTGAAATTGCGGCCAACTGAACACGTATGGTAGCTGCCGCCACACCTTCATTAAAAAGCTTAGTAGAAAACTCCAATATGCTAGCAATTGGGGCGACATATGGGTCAATATTATTTTGAGAAGCCCAGAAAGCAAATTGCTTCCACTTGCTGGCGTATAACTTTCTGGTTGAAGCTTTGTGTGAGGATACAAGAATATGCTGGACTTCTGAGGAGAGACTGTGGGACCTGGCTATGTTGGAAATTGTAGCAGTCAAGCTGTCAATTTGAGGGATTGAAGTGAAGGATGAAGAGCCCCTGACGAATGTGTCAGCAGATCTGGAACTGGGTCCAGAATCCAAGGTTCTTTTAGTTGGTAGAGTCGAAGGAAAGGGAACCAAATCTGTCAAGGCCAATAAGGGGCTATCAGAATTACAGTCCTTCACAAGGCTTTGACTTTCTGTAGAAATTTTGGAATCAGAGGAATGGGTGGAAAAGCATAAGAGAGTCCCAGGGGGCAAGCGTGGACGAGAGAGTCCCTTGGGTTTTCCCCTGGTGGGGGATTCAGGGCAAAGTAGCTTCTGCATTTGGTGTTCATGGGAGATACAAACAGGTCACAGCAAGGCTTGCCCCATCTGCAGAAAATCCTTTCCACCATCTCGTGTTTGAGGGACCACTCGTGCGGCATCAGAATGGCTTCGTTTGTCTGCGATCACGTTGGATTTCCCCAGGATGTGCATCGCTATCAGAAAGCGCCAGGTTCATACAGTCCACTGCCAGACTCTCAGGGCCTCTCGACACAGAGGGTAAGACTTTGTTCCCCCTTGCTTGTTGATATACCAGACTACTGACATGTCAGTCTGGATTGCAGACCATCTCCAGGACATTGATGTGCAAGTGTGACAGTCTCTGACCAAGTGCCTTGGACTGTTCTTCCCTGAAAAAGCCCCCCCCCCCCTCCCATCAGGGAAGCGCCTGTGGTCACTGTGGCTGATGGTGGGGGCAGAACAAATGGGTGGCCTACTGTAACATGGCGGCTGGTCAACCACCACTGTAGATCCTTTTTGCATCGATCAAGAATGACATTGGAAGTTGTTGGTAAGACCACTGGGTTAAGAGTAGCTATTGAAGTATTCTCATGTGCATGCGCCCTAGAGGAACTGCTACGAGTGATGCTGCCATAGTAACCTAGTAGTTTCAAAACTTGAGAGGCTGGTACTTCGTTGCGTGCCAGAATGTCTGATGCCGAAGTGCGACTTCTCTCCAGAGGCAGTTTTACCATGGCAGTGGTGGTGTCTAAATCTGCTCAGAAAAAGGAAATCTGCTGCAATGGTGAGAACGCAGACTTGTCAAAATTTATAGCAACTCCTAACTAGGAACACAGATTTAGAATGAGGTCCCTGGATTGAACTAGTTGATGCCTGGTGGTGGCAGAGAAGAGCCAGTCGTCTAGGTACGGCAACACTGAATCCTAGATGCCTCAGATGAGCCGTAACGACTGCCATGCACTTGGGTAAACACTCTGGGGGGCTGTTGAGAGACCAAAAGGCAGTGCTTGGAACTGATGATGACTGGCTCCTAGCCAGAAACGCATGTGATCCCTGGATGGTCTGGCCATTTTGATATGGTAGTACGCTTCCTTGAGATCTATAGAGCACATCCAATCGTCCGTTCCTAGAAATGGAAGAATCGATTGAAGTGTGACCATCCGGAACTTCTCTTTCTTACAAAAAAGTGTCGAGTTTGCTGAGGTCCAGGATGGGCCTCCAGTCCCCTGTTTTCTTTGGCACTAAAGAATCCTGAGTAGGTTCCGTATCCTATTTGGTCTGCTGGAACTGGCTGGATGACTTTCTAGCAACCATTGAATCTCTATGGTTGTATGATCCCTGAGACTGGGTGGAATGCATGGGATTTTCTTTCGTACAGAGGGTGTTTCAGTGAAAGGGGACAGGGTGTACCCTCAGGACCAAACCCTCCTTCATGCCCAATGTTGCATCCAGTGTGGCCCTTAGTCTACTCAAGTGGACAGGGTGTCCCCTCAGGACCAATCCCTCCATGCCAAACAGTCTTTTGTAATTTTTAGCCGGGTGTCTGGATACAAAGACAAGCGACACCTGACTGCCTCCAGAGTAGGACAGTTGGGCATCCTTTCAGGAGCGCTGATGGGGCTTGCCAAAGAAAGTACAGTTATGTACACTTAACCATAAACGTAGATGTTAGAGTGTATTCACTGTTGCAGTCATCACATTTGGGGTATCTGCTTGCAGTAGCCCTCAGTCGGCCTGATAATCAGTCTTGGGTCCTTCGTCGGATGCCGTCTTATCTTCCATGACGTCAGGTAGTCAGGGGTATTAAAGCATGCAGCAGACACCATTACATCAATCAGTTTTTATTGCCCCAGATGTCAGGTGCCCCCATAATGGGAAGCAATTATATACAAGGTTACACCTCCAACAAAAAGCAAATACACCAAAAAGCTTTAAGCATAGCAAACAAGAACAGAGGTATAGTCAACAGAAGTCAGGGGGCCGGAGGGAGGGTAACCAAGACTGCAACAGTGAATAAACTCTAACATCTACATTTATGTTAAGTGTACACAACTGTACTATGATCTTCATGTTTCACTGTTGCAGTCATCACATTTGGGATGGGAGGAGGTAATTAGTATTAGGACCAGCTATTAAGCCCAGCAAAACTGCAGTTGCAAAACCAGCTCTGGATTTAGAAAAAAATAGGCATGTGGTAATGCTTGGTGAAGGTATGTACAGAGCTCCAGGTAGCAGATTCTAGTATGTCCCTGGTAGGGACCCCTCTCAGGAAAGCTGAGGAGGCAGATGCAGCCCCGGTGGAATGTGATCTTATCCCCTGTGGAGAAGGTTTTCTATGGTGCTTATAGCAGAAATGAATGCAATGGGCTATCCATTTAGAAATGGTTTGCTTTGAAATGGCCTTCCCCTCTGACCCTGCAGCATCGCCAACTAGCAGTTGTTCAGATTTTCCGAGAGGCTTAGTCCTGTCCAAATAAAATCCAAGTTGTCTGTGCACATCCAAAGAGTGCATAATTCATTCTCCTTTGTTTTGTGGATTCGGAAAAAAGGTAGGCAAATGAACGAACTGATATAGGGCCACACTAGACACCACCCTTGTGCATAAAGGAAGGACTGGTCCTGAGGGAAACCCTGTCTGCATGGAAGATAACGAAGGGCTCCACTGCCATGAGGGCCTGTAATTCAGACACTCTTCTTGCTGAAGTGATGGCTAGAAGGAAGGCTGTTTTCCAAGCAAGGAATTCCAACTCTCCAGTTGTGGCTGGTTCAAATGGAGGGAGAGTGAGCTTTTCCAATACAAACTTAAGGTCCCAGGCTGGAGTAGGGGCTTGCCTGGAGGGTCTTAAATTTTTAGCCCCTCTGAGGAATTGCTTTAACAAGGGGTGAGAGAAGAGGGGTGGGTTCAGAACTATAATGTGCTGAAATGGCAGAGTCATGAATTTCAATTGATGAGAAGGATAGGCCCTTGTGGAGCATTTCTGTTAAGTACTGACACGGTGGTACGGCAGTAGCATTGTTACCTCACAGCAAGAGGTTCTCCCGTTCGATTCTCGGCTTGGCTTGGGAGTGCCTTCTGTATGGTGTCTGCATGTCCTCCCCGCGGTTGGGTAGCATTCGAAAGACATGCGTGCATAAACGGGCATGCCTTGGTTGAAGGTTGGGCGTCGAGCTGGCACCTCGGAGTTTCATAAAAATCTACTGCCAATCATTAGCAGACCCGAGTTCTGCTGTGGCGACCACTTACCAGGGAAAAGCCAAAAGACAAACTGAAGAATATGAGGTAAGCTGGGCACCATAGTGCCCATACCCTGGGTCTGGCTCCAGGAACAGTATCTGTTCCACTTTTCAGCATAGGATTTTCTAGTACTAGGTCTCCTTGCTTTCAGAATGACATCTAGCACCTGCTTACTGAGGGATGCTATTGGAGAGCTCAAGGAAATAACTAGGCTGCAAGGTTCAGGGTTTGAAGCTGAGGGTGCAAAATCTGGCCCGCCTGCTGGGACAGCAGGGAAGGTGTCTGAGGTAGGTGCCAAGAGGGGGTACCAGTGCTGACAAGGCCAGTCTGGTGCAATAAGTATTATCCTTGGTTTGTCCTGTTTGATCTTTAGCAGAACCTTCGCGAGGAGAGGCAGAGGGGGAAGGCATAAACAGAGAGGCTTTCCCAGGTAAAGGACAGAGCATCCACTTTCCAAGCTTAACTGTGGGGAGTCCTTGTGCAAAATTTGTCCAATTGGTAGTTTTGAGGGAAGGAAAACAGGTCTATCTATGGAGTCCCCCATTTGTTCAACAGGTTGAATATTTTTGGTTCCAGTTTCCATTCGTGTGGGTCCATGAGATTTCTGCTTAGGTCGCCTGCCAGTGAATTTAGCTTGCCTGGCAGGAATTGAGCTTGTAGGTGCACTCGGTAGCTCAAGGCTGTGTTCTACACAGCCATAGCTAGTCTGCAGAGGGGGTAGGAGTGGGTTTCCCCCTGCTTATGTACCACAACTGTGGTGTTGGTCTGTCTTTACCAATAATTGTCCTGGAAGGATGTGATCTTTGAAGGCTGTCAGGGAATTCTGCACAGCTAAAATTTCATTCTGGTTGATATTGCAGGCGCATCGGACTCTGGTTCCATTTGCCCTGAATGCACTGCCCTGCCAAGTGAGCCCCCCATGCAAAGTCTGATGCGTCTGTCAGGGTTTGGGCGGCAGGGGTTAGAGTGAATGTTAGTCCCTTGTTTAGGTGGCAGGCCTCTACCCACCAAAGGGATTCTAATCATAGGCAAGGTATGATAGGAATCATTGCTTCTAGATCCTGAGAATGTTGACACCATAGGCTTTTTAGATACCATTGCATTTTCCTCATATGCAGTCTTGCATATGGAATTAGGAGGCCATAAAACCCAAGGCTTGTAGTATTTGCTTTGCAGACAGCAGGGTCTTTGTGGCCTTTAGTTTGAAGTAAGTTGTCAAATGAATTTGTTTCGCTGGCGTGAGGAAAGCCAACTGGGAAGATGTGTTTTAGCTTACTCCCAGGAATATAATTTGTTGACAAGGTACCAGATGTGATTTCTTTTTGTTTATGGTGTACCCCAAACAAGTTAGCACCTTTTGTACAAATGCCAGATGATTCAAAAGTATATCATGGCTTTCTACCTGAACTAGACAATCGTCCAAGTATGGGTTAATTTTAATTTTTCTTTGCCTGCAAAATGCAATGACTGGAGATAGGCACTTTGTGAATACCCTGGGCACAGTAGATAAGCCAAAGGGCAGTGCAGAGAAAGTACAGTTGTGTACACTTACCATAAATGTAGATGTTAGAGTGTATTCACTGTTGCAGTCATTACATTAAGTAATCCTGCTGGCAGGTTGCCCTCAGTGGGCCTGAATTCCAAAGTCCTAGGTCCTGCGTCGGCTGCTGTCACCCCTTCCCCTGACGTCAGGTCGTCAGGGGTATAAAAGAAGTAGCAGATGCCATTTTCTTTAGTTTTTCTTGCCCAGGTGCCCCCTAAAAGGGTAGCCAAAAATTGTCTGATCTGATTAATACACAGTGATTAACTAGAAATAAATATGGACTGAAAATCTTCCACACAGAGAAGTTTCTTACACTGTTTTATATACATATAAAAATACATGCACCATTATAAACTTTACCTTCATCTACAAGCAAATACATCACATAGGTTGTATAAATCAGAGAAGGAAAGATAGGTTCCATCAGAAGTAAAGGGGATGGCAGGTGGGTAAACCTGGACTGCAACAGTGAATACACTCGAACATCTACATTTATGGTAAGTGTACACAACTGTACTATGTTCTTCGTGTTTCACTGTTGCAGTCATTACATTTGGGTAGAGTCCCAAAGCTATGGTTGGGAGGCTGGAGCTAAACAGCATTAGGAGCGGCTAGGAGGCCCTGCAGAACTGCAGTGGCAAAGCCTGCCCTGGATTTAGAGTGCCAGATGATAGTGCTTTGCGAAGGTGTGCACTGAACTCCAAGTAGCAGCCTCTAAAATGTCCTTGGTTGGAACTCCCCTGAGAAAGGCTGCTGAAGTGGCTGCAGCTCTGGTTGAATGTTGCCTAATGCCCTTAGGCACCGGCTTGCCATGGTGTAAGTAGCAGAAACGAATGCAGTGGCCTATCCACTTTGAAACCGTCTGCTTTGAGATGACCTTTCCTTGTGATCCTGCAGCATATGTCACTAGTAATTGCTCTTTCTGAAAACTTTGGTTCTGTCCAAGTAGAATCTAAGTTGTCTGTGTACGTCCAAAGAATGCAGAATTCTCTCCCCCTTGTTCTGTGGATTTGGATAAAAAGTTGACAAATTAATAGTTTGGTTAAGAGCCACACTGGACACCAGCTTAGGCATAAATGTCAGGTTTGTCCTCAGAGAGACCCTGTCTGGATAAAAGGTTCCACAGCCATGAGTGCCTGTAGCTCAAACTCATCTTGCAGAAGTTATTGCTAGGAGCAGAGCTGTTTTCCAAGATAAAAACTTTATATCAGCAGTAGCAGCTGGCTCAAAAGGAGGCAGGGTGAGTTTTTCAAAGACATAGTTGAGGTCCCATGCAGGCATTGGTGATCTCCTTGGAGGCCTTCAAATTTTGGCTCCTCTGAGGTACTGCTTTAATAAGGGATGGGAAGATTGGTGGCTCTATATCGGAATGAGCCGAAATGGCAGAGGCATGAATTTTAGTAGATGAAAAAGATAGGCCTTTGCCAGCATCTCAGTTAAGTATTGCAAAATCTGAGGAATATTTGGCACAGCTGTATCAGTTCCTTGTGCCTGGTTCCAGGCACAGAATCTCTTCCATTTTCCAGCATAAGAGTTTCTAGTAATAGGCCTTCTGGCTTCCAAAATGACATCCACTACAGCATTACTGAGAGGTGTGTTTTGTATGACTACATTATCCGCCATGCTGCCAGGTTTAAAGTCCTGAGCTGGCTGTGCAGGATCTGACTGTTTTGCTGGGACAGTAGATGAGGTATTTGAGGTAATGTCTTAAGCTGGGAATTGAGACAAGTTCCTTAGGAATGGATACCAGTACTGGCAGGGCCAGTCTGGGGCAATCAGTACCATCTTAGGCTTCTCCGTTCTGACCTTTAGTAGTACCTTGGGGAGTAGAGGCAGTGGGGGAAAGGCATATACTGATAGGGCATCCACTTTCCATGCTTGTCTGTGATAAGTCCTTGTACAGAATCTTTTTAGTTGGTAGTTGCGAGGGGAGGCAAACAGATGTCCGGGCATCCCCATTTCCTTATGTTGAAGACTTGTGGATCCAGCTGCCACTTGTGGGGATCCATGAGGTTTCTTCTTAGTTCGTCTGCCATAGTATTTTCCCTTCCTGGAAGGACTTGTGCCTGCAGACGTACTTGGTAAGTCAATGCTGTGCCCAAGTCATGGCTAGTCTGCAAAGGGGGTAAGAATGTGTGCCCCCCCTGCTTGTTTATATACCACATGACCGTGGTGTTGTCTGTCTATCAGTAGTTGTCCCAGATGAAGTAGGTCCTTGAAGGCTGTCAGGGCATTTTGAACAGCTAGCATCTCTTTTTGAATGATATGTAGATGCATTTGGTTTGAGGACCATGTGCCCTGAATGCATCTTCCTGCCATGTGGGCCCCCCAGGCATAATCTGATGCATCCATTGTTAGTGTCTGCCTGGCTGGGGGTAATGTGAATGGCTGTCCCTTGTTTTGGAGACCAGCCTTTGCCCACTGAAACTCCTGTTGCAGGCAGGGAATGAGAGTAATCATTGTTTCCAGGCTGTGGCAATGTTAAGTCCAAACACTTTTTAGATACCATTGAAGTTTCCTCATATGCAGTCTTGCATATGGAATTAGTAGGATGCAGGATGCCATGAAGCCCAAAGCCTGCAGAATTTTTCTTGCAGATAACTGGGCCTTTGTTGCCAACATTTTGAAATAGGTAGTCAGTTGCCTTTGTCTGGCGTGAGACAAGCCATCTGGGCAGCTGTATTTAAGCTTGCACCCAGGAATATTATCTCTTGACAGGGTACTAATTTTGATTTCTTTTCATTGACTGTGTACCCTAGGCATGTTAGAAGTCTTTTCACAAACACCAGATGCTGTAGAAGAATGTCCTTGTTCTCTGCTTGAATTAAACAGTCGTCCAAGTAAGGATATATTTGTATACCTCTGTCGGCAGAATGCAATTACTGGTGCCAGGCACTCTGTAAAGACCCTGGGCGCAGTAGATTAGTCAAAGGGCAGTGCAGAGAATTGGTAATGCATTGAGCCAGCCTTGAATCTGAGGTATCTTCTGCATAACTGTCTGATTGGGACATGCAGGTATGCCTCTTTCAGGTCTCGAGTCACAAGCTAAGCATTCTTGCCCAGCATGGGCAGAAGCTGCTGCAAGGTCAACATCTTGAATTTTCGTATATCAAGGAATGTGTTCAAAATAGATAGGTCCAATATTGGTCTCCAGGCCTTGTCCTTTCTGGGTACCAAGAACAGTAGAGTAAAATCCTTGTCCCTGCTCTTGCTCTGCCAGGAGATAATTGCTTGGTGCAGGCAGGGGGAAGTCATTGGAACTTTTTCCTGTATGGTTGTGATTTGTCTTCTCCAACTTTGGAGGTAGAAGCACCCCATTGCTTTGACCTGTATGAACCCTGCGCCTGGGATCTGCCTCTATGGCACCTGGATCTGCCCCTTTGAGGTCTGTCTGACACAGGAAAGGACCAACTCTTTGTAGGCCAGTGTGTACTAAACCTAGGTGGCTGTACTTGTAAAAAAAATATGACAGTTTGCATAGATTTAGCTTTGTACTCCATTTTCTTTAACACCTCTTCTGCCTTAACACCAAACAAAATATCATGCTGTAAAGGTGCATCTAATAATTTAACTGACATGATCAGGCAGATTCTGTTCCTTTAACAAAACATGGCTCCTAGTTACAGAACCCATAACTGTGGCCCTGCAGGAGGCCTCCAAAGAATCAAAACCACATTGCAAAGTATGCTTTCCAACTTGTTCAGCTGCATGCAATAAATCCTGCATTTCCTTGTTTTCTGCACATTCAGAGTTTGACCACATTTTCTGTTTAAGCAATGCCTTGACACGTTGCTGATATTTGAGCATATAAAACGTGACAGTTTAAGGCCCTTAAAGCCAAGGTAGCAGATGTGTAAACCTTTTTTCCCCATCTATCCAGTGCCCTAGAATCTCTGCCAGAGAGGGTAGGGTTTTTTTGCAGCGGAAGCCTTAACTCCTTTAGGACCCTGTGAAATAGTTTCTGGGTCTGCAGCAAGGTATTTGAAAAGGAATTTATGAGAGTCAGGAACCCTGTAATATGTCAGGCTTAACCGGAGCTGGAGGTAAGGAGTCAGGGACAAGACTGGACTCCGAAAACACATCTAACACAGGTGGAATGGCTAGATGCCTGTGTTGAGGTAGTAAAAGGAAATCCCTGAGCCTCTTTTTAGATTCTGAAAAATCTTGGCGCTCAGTGGAAATGCTCCCTCATGGTATGAAAGGTTTCCCCAAAAGAATAGTCCTCTGGAGGAGAAGCTGAAGGTATAGATTCTTCAGCATCAGAATCCTCATGGGGGGAAGAGAATATTCCTGATCAGAAGAGGAATCAGAGGAAATAGAAACCTGATCTGAAGATTCACAGTCAGTCTCTTGCCTAGGCCTCTTATCAGGAGGGGGATGGGAACCCCTGATCAAGGTAATCAAGTCTTCGGCCATTTTCAGCATCTGTTTTTTGGGCATAGAGGCCTGTCCACATGGCTTGAGTTTGTTTCTTTGCTTTAGAAGGTGCTTTAGTCTTTGCCTTTGAATCTGAAGTCTGTTTAATGTAAAGATGTTTAGGTCTGAATACACCCTCAGAAGCCTTTGCCTGCTCTGCGGCTCCGGACCCATCTGAAGGAAAAGTATCCGAGGCTCAATACCCTGAGTTTCCAGCGGCATGGCTGACTCCACATGGGAGTCGGTAGCGGCCTGCGACTAAAGTAGCGGGCGTCAGGGGCTGTGAAATCACCTCACTGAGAACCGGCGACTGGCTTAGGAGAAGCTTCGTCTGTCTCTCCTTTTCTTTGCGTTTTGTTAACTCCGGTAGTCTGATGGCTATCCGACGACATTTCTGGATAATTAAACCAGTATCCAAAATAGTTTAAAGCAAAATCATACCAACGCTTAATGGTGTGTTGGTTAAATCTAGCACAAAACCGACAACCAGAAACGTTGTGATCAGGACCTAGGCAAGGAATACAGTAAGAACGAAAGTCCTTATGAGGTATTTGCTTTCCACAAGAAATACAATTATTTACTTTTTCTGACATTGCAGTAGTGATGCTGCAGTAGCGTTGTCACCTCACAGCAAGACGTTGTCATGTTCGATTCTCAGCTACAGCGTCTTGTGTGGAGGCATGCGTGAATGGGCATGCCTTCTTTGAAGGTTGTGCGTCAGGGCTGGTAACTCTGCACGTAAAAATCCACTACCAAACATTAGTGGACCGGAGTTCCACTGTGGCGACCCCTAATAAGCCGAAAGACAACAACTTTTTCTGACATCGCTCTGGAGAAAGAACAGAAGGAATACAATAAGAATGAAAGTCCTTACGACGTATTTGCTTTCCACAAGAAATACAATTACCTTTTTCTGACATCTGTCTGGAGCAAGAAAAAAGTTTCCCCAATGGGGTACTTAGCTTTAATGAAGCCTTCAGATCTGAAATTCGAACACGAAAATCTCAGGAGTCTGCCAACTGGCACTTGCGAACTGCTTCTGCTTTGGGCACTGCGCGGCAAGAAAGACTAAAGAAAATGGCGTTGGCTGCTTCTTTTATACCCCTGACTACCTGACGTCAGGGAAGGGGCGACAGCAGCCGACGCAGGACCCAAGACCTTTGGAATTCAGGCCGACTGAGGGCAACCTGCCAGCAGGATTACCCAAATGTAATGTCTGCAACAGTGAAACATGAAGAACATCTGCTAAAAAAAAAAAAAAAAGCTGCTTTCCAGGAGAGAAATTTTAAATATGCAGTCACAGCTGGCTCAATAGGAGGCAGAGTAAGTTTTTCCAAAACAAAATTGGTCCCATACAGGAGCTGGTGCTCTCCTGGGAGGTCTTAAATTTTTGGCCCCTCTGAGGTACTGCTTTAGCAGAGGGTAAGAAAAAGAGGGGAGGCTCTGTGTTGTAATGAGCTGAAATGGCAGAGGCATGGGTTTTTATAAAAGAAAAAAGATAGGCCCTTGTGAAGCATCTCAGTTAAATATTGCAGAATCTGAGGAATATTGGGCATGGCTGTGCATATTCCTTGTGCTTGGTTCCAGGTACAGAATCTTTTCCATTTGTCCGCATAAGATTTTCTAGTACTAGGCCTTGTGGCCTCCAAAATGACATCCATCACAGGTTTACTGAGAGATGTAACTGGTGAAATTAGTTGATTAGCCATGCTGCAAGATTCAGAGTTTGGAGCGGAGTGTGCAGAATTTGATAGTTCTGCTGAGACAGTAGGTAAGTTGTCAGAGGTAGGTACCACAGAGAAAGGTGTGACATATTGCATATGAGCAGGTACTAGTGTTAGTCTGGAGCAATCAGCATCATTTTTGTTTTTTCCTGTCCGACTTTTAGTAAGACCTTGGAGAGCAGAGGCAGAGGAGGAAAGGCATAGATTGATAGTTTTTTTTCCAGCTGAAGGACACAGCATCCACTTTCCAAGCTTTTCTGTGATAAATTCATGTGCAGATTTTGTCCAACTGATAATTCTGGGGTGAGGCAAATTATGTCTGGGCTCCCCCATTTGTGTATCAACATGCTGAAGATTTGTGGATCCAGTTTCCATTCATGTGGGTCCATAGGATTTCTGCTTAGTGCGTCTGCTGGAGTATTTTACTTTCTTGGCAGGAATTGAGCTTTTAGATCTATTTGGCAAGTCAAGGCAGTGTTCCACAATGCCATGGCTAGTCTGTAAAGGGGGTAGGAATGGGTACCCCCCTGCTTGTTTATGTATCACATGACTGTGGTGTTGTCCATCAGTAGTTGTCCTGGATTAAGAAGGCTGTCAAGAGCATTCTGTACAGCTAGCATTTCTTTCTGGTTGATATGTAGGTGCATTTGATTTGGGCTCCATTGGCCCTGAATGCATCTCCCTGCTAGATGCGCCCAAGCAATCTGATGCTTCTGTAGTCCGGGTTTGGGTAGTAGGGGGTGGAGAGAACGACACTCCCTTGTTTTGGTGGCAGGCTTCTGCCCACCATAGGAACTCTAGCTGCAGGCAAGGAATGATAGGAATCATCGTTTCCAGGCTGTGACAATGTTGACACCATAAGCTTTTTAAGTACCATTGAAGTTTCCTCATATGCAGTCTTGCATATGGAATTATTAGGATGCAGGAGGCCATGAACCCTAAGGCCTGCAGAATTTGTCTTGCAGATAGCTGGGTTTTTGTCACCACCTGTTTGGAAGTCAGTCATCAATTTAATTTTTCTGGCATAAGGTAGGTCATCTGGGCAGATGAACTCAAGCTTGCACCCAGGAATGTAATTATTTGAGAAGATACCAGTTGTGATTTCTTTTAGTTTATGATGTACCCTAGACAAGTTAGAAATCTTTTTACAAATGCCAGATGTTTTAGAAGAGTGTCCTTGTTTTCTGTCTGAATTAGACAATCGTCCAGGTAAGGATAAATGTGAATGTTTCTTTGTCTGCAAAATGCAATTACTTGTGCCAGGCACTTTGTGAAGAGCCTGGGTGCAGTAGATAAGCCAAAGGGCAGTGCAGAGAACTGGTAATGCAAATAGCCTGCTCTGAAGTGGAGGTATCTTCTGCAAGATTCCCCGATTGGGATATACAGGTAAGCCTCTTAAGTCTAGAGTTACCAATCAGGCATCCTTGCCTAGAATAGGCAGTAACTGTTGTAGAGTCAGCATCCTGAATTTTGGAATGTCCAGAAATATATTTAGAAAGGATAAGTCCAAAATTGGACGTCATGATTTGTCTTTTCTGGGTACCAGGAAAAAAAGTCCTGAATAAAAACCTTGTCCCTTTTCTGGTACTGGTTGAATAGCCCCCATATTCATGAGGGACATAACTTGTTTCTGGGCTCTGCTCACTGATTTGGAGGCAGATCTGGCCATCCGTTTGGGATTGGCAACATGTGGAAATGAAATCTGTATCCCTGGGATACTATATTTAAAACCCACTTGTCCTGGGTAATTAGCTGCCAGTTTTGTGCATGACGTGCCAGTTTTCCCCCCAAGGGGGCGGCTAAAAGATAAGTGCTTGATGATTGCAGTGGAAAGCCATTGAGACTGTTTACTGTAGGAAGGTGCCTTGTTACTTCCAGATTTGGAGGTGGAGGCACCCCACTGCTTTGCTCCACAAGTTCATTGTGACCGAAACCTGGAGCCTTTGGAATGTCTGGGTTTGAGACTTGAGCGGCTCTGGTGGGTACTGGAAAGGACCAGTTCTTAGTAGGCCAGTGTCTACTGAACCTGGGTGGCTGCACTTGTAGGAAATCTTTTACAGTTTGCATCGATTTAGCTTTATCTTCCATCTTTTTCAAAACTTCTTCTGCCTTATTACCAAATACACTGTCCTGTTGTAAAGGAGCATCCAACAATTTTGCTTTAACATGATCAGGCAGATTTTGCCCCTTGAGCCAAGCATGCTTCTTATCACAGATCCAGTTATGACAGCCCTGCAAGAGGCCTCCAAGGAATCAAAACCACATTGCAAAGTATGCTTTCCAACTTGTTCAGCTGAATGCAAGAAATCCTGCAACTCTATTTTCCACACAAGTCAGAAATCAACATCATTTTCTGTTTAAGTAAGCCCATGACATGCTGCTATTTAAGCATATGAAATTGACGATTTAAAGCCCTGATTGCCAAGGTTGCAGACGTGTAAACCTTCTTACCCCATCTATCCAGTGCCATGGAGTCTATCAGAAGGGGTAGGATTTTTAGCAGTAGAAGCCTTAACGCCCTTGGGACCCTGAGAAATGGTTTCAGGGTCAGCAGTAGGGTTTTTAAAGAGGAATTTGTGGGAGTCAGGAACCCTGTAATATCGGTCTGGCTTACTAGGAGCTGGAGGCAGGGAATAAGGAGCCATGCTGGATTCTGAGAAAACCTCAACAATGTCTAGAACAGGAGGTATAGCCAAAGGCCTATGCTGAGGAAGAAGGAAATCCCCAAGCCTCTTTTTAGATTCTGAGACATCCTGACTCTCCCAGTGAAAGTGTTTCCTTAGGGTATGCAAAGTTTCTCCAAAAGAAAAATCCTCAGGGGGAGAAGGGATGGATTCTTCTGCATCAGAGTCCTCATAAGGTGGAATAGATAATTCTGATCAGAAGAGGAATCAGAAGAAATGGAAACCTGATCTGATGATTCATAGTCAGTGCCTTGCCTAGGCCTCTTAGCAGGAGGGGGATGGGTACCCCTGATCAAGGTAATTAAATCCTCAGCCATTTTGATCATTTGTTTTTTAGGCATAGCAGCCTGTGCACGTGGCCCAAGCGTCTGTTTTTTAGACACAGAAGCCGATTTTGGCCTTAGTTTTGAAGATGGTGTTGGTTTAATATACAAATCTTTAGGCCTGAAAACACCCTCAGAAGCCGGTGCCTGCTCAGCGGCTCCGGACCTATCCAAGGGAGAGACATCTGCGGGTTCAATACTTAAGTGTCTTGCGGCATACTGGACTCCGAATGGGTCTCAGTAGAGGCCTGCGAACCAAAAGTAGCTGGTATCAGGGGCTGCGAAAGCACCCGAGTACCGGCGACTGGCTTAGGAGAAGCTTCGTTGGTTTTGGACTTTGACGGTCTTGTCTCTATTTGCGTTTTTTTTAGGTATTCCAGTAGTCGGATTGCTAACAGACATTTTTGGATAGTCAAATCTTGAGCCAAAATCTTCTGATGCAAAAATATACAGATGCTTAATAGTGCGTTGATTAAATTTAGCACAAAACCGACAGCAAGGCACGTTGCGGTCAGGGACTAGGCAAGGAATACAGTACAAATGAAAATCCTTATGAGGTATTTGCTTCCTACAAGTAATACAACTATTAACTTTTACTGACACTGGTAAGGAGGAAGAAAAAGTTTCCCCAACGGTTGAAGACTTCGGTTCTGAAACTCAAAAATGAAAATTTCAGGAGTCGGCCGACCGGCACTTGCAAACTGCTTCGGGCACCGTGCGGCAAGAAAGACTGATGAAAATGGTGTCTGCTGCACGTTTTATACCCCTGACTACCTGACGTCATGGAAGAAGGCACAGCAACCGATGCAGGACCCAAGACTTTGTAAATCAGGCTGACTGAAGGCAACCTGCCAGCAGATTACCCTAATGTAATGACTGCAACAGTGAAACACGAAGAACATCCAGGGGGCTTGGGAGGGAGGGAAACCAGAACTCAAAACAGTGAATACACCCAAACATCTACATTTATATTAAGTGCACACAACTGTACTACGTTCTTAGTGTTTCACTGTTGCAGTCATCACACTTGGGTGGATTCCCAAAGCTGAGGAAGGGTGGAGGCAGTCAAGTAAAGTTAGGGCTGGCCAGTAGGCCTTGCAAGACTGCTGTAGCAAAACCTGCCCTGGATTTGAAAAAGATAGGCAGGTGGTAATGCTTGGTGAAGGTGTGTACAGAACTCAGGGTAGCAGCTTCCAGGCTGTCCCTGGTAGGGACTCCCCTGAGAAATGCTGCACAGGTAGATGTTGCCCTAGTGGAATGTGTTCTGACCCCGAGGGGTCAGGTTTTCCATGCTGCTTGTAGCAGAAATGGATGCAGTGCGCTAGCCATTAGAAATGGTTTGTTTTGAAATGGCCTTGCCCTCTGCCCCTGTTGCAAAGCTGACTAGTAAAGTGCAGTTTTGTACCTACCATAAATGTAGATGTTAGAGTGTACACCCTGCTAACCTTACACTTGGGTTATCCTGTCGTCAAGCGGTCCCGCAGTCGGCCGGAATTCCAAAGTCTTGGTCCGGCTTCGGTTGTGGTCACTTCTTCCCTGACGTCAGTGCGCCAGGGGTATATATAATGCAACCAACACCATTTTCTTCAGTTTTTCTTGCCCCAGATGTCAGGTGCCCTCAAAAAGGTGGTCAGTACTTAGTACCAAATTGAGTAAACTTTGCACAAACACAAAATCCCTTCAGCTATAAACAAATACATCAAGAAGGTATTGTAGATATTTAGCCAGTTACATAAGAGGGGATGGAGGGAGGGAAACCTGGACTGCAGCAGGGTGTACACTCTAACATCTACATTTATGGTAGGTACAAAACTGTACTATGTTCATATGTTATCCCTGCTGCAGTCATCACACTTTGGTTGAATCCCAAAGCTAAGGATGGGTGGAGGAACGTTAGAGGAGGCTAGAAGGGCCTGCAGAACTGCAGTGGCGAAGCCCGCCCTAGTCTTAGAGTAAAGTGGTAAGTGATAGTGTTTGGTAAAGGTGTGTACTGAACTCCAAGTTGCAGCTTCCAAAATCTCCTTGGTTGGAATCCCCCTGAGAAAGGCTGTAGAAGTAGCTGTTGCCCTGGTAGAGTGGGGCCTAATAGTAGCAGGAACTGGTTTTCCATGATGGGTATAGCAGAAAAGTATGCAATGACCTATCCATTTGGAACTGGTTTGTTTTGATATAGCCTTCCCTTGTGAAGCTGTAGCATAGGATACAAAGAGCTGGTCAGATTTTCTGAAAGCCTTAGTTTTGTCCAAGTAGTAACGAAGTTGCCTCTGAATGTCCAAGGAATGCAGGAGTCTCACCTTTGTTCTGTGGATTTGGGAAGAAGTTGGGCAAGTGGATGGTTTGATCTAAAGCCACACTGGAAACCACCTTACGCATAAAGGAAGGATTAGTTCGTAGAGAAACTCTGTCTTGATGAAAAATGAGGAAAGGTTCCACTGCCATTAGTGCCTGTAGCTCTGAGACTCTTCTAGCTGAAGTTATTGCTAGCAGCAGGGCAGTCTTCCATGATAGGAACTGTAGACCTGCAGAGAAAGCTGGTTCAAAGGGAGCAGCGTTAGTTTTTCCAGAACAAAATTGAGGTCACATGTTGGTGTAAGTGCTCTCCTGGGTGGCCTAATGTTTTTTGCCCCTCTGAGGAACTGCTTTAGGAGTAGATGTGAAAATAAGGGTGGATCCGTGTTGTAGTGGGCTGAAATAGCTGAAGCATGGATTTTAATGGAGGAGAAAAAGTCCTTTGTGCAACATCTCAGTCAAATACTGTAGAATGTGAGGCATGTGAGGCTGAATTGTGTCTTGGCCTTTAGTTTGGTTCCAGGCACAAAACCTTTTCCATTTGTCCGAATAAGCCTTCCTGGTGCTTGGCCTCCTAGCTTCCAGAATAACATCCATAACTGCTTGGGAAAGAGGAGCTGGCTGGATGCTTAGTTGATTTGCCATGCAGCCAGATTTAAGGTTTTGAGCTGGCTGTGAAGAATCTGATTGTTCTGTTGTGTGAGCAAATGGGAAATTTGTGGTAATATCCAAGGTGGGCCATGGGCCATATTCCTCAATAGTGGGTACCAGTGCTGGCGTGGCCAGTCTGGGGCTATGAGAATCAGTCGTGGTCTCTCCTTTTTGACTTTCAGAAGTACCTTTGTGAGGAGAGGCAATGGAGGGAAGGCATATACTGTCAGGTTTTTCCAAGCGAAAGAGAGTGCGTACACTTTCCAAGCTTGATGGTGAAGTGTCCTTGTACAAACTTTTGTTAGTTGATAGTTTTGAGGACTGGCAAACAGGTCTATGTCTGAAGGCCCCATTTTTGAGTTATCATTGTAAATACTTGTGGATCTAGTTTCCACTCGTGGGGATCCATGATGTTTCTGCTGAGGTCGTCTGCCAAAGTATTCTTCTTTCCTGGCAGGAATTGAGCTTGTAACTGAACTTGGTAAGCCAGAGCTGTGTTCCATAAGATCATTGCTTGCCTGCATAGAGGGTAGGAATGAGTACCCCCTTGTTTATGTACCACAATACTGTGGTGTCCGTCTTTATTGTAAGTTGTCCTGGATGTAATAAATTCTTGAAGGCTGTCAGAGCCTTCTGTACAGCTAGCATCTCTTTTTCATTGATGTGCAGATTCCTTTGATCTGCAGTCCATACGTCTTGAACGCACTGTCCTGCCATGTGTGCCCACCCCAGGCGTAGTCTGATGCATCTGTTGTGATAGTTTGCCTGGCTGGGGGCAAGGTGAAAGGCTGACCCTTGAGGTGACATGCCTGTGACCACCATAGAAACTCCTGCTGTAGACAGGGAATGAGAGATATCACTGTGTCCAAGCTGTGGCTGTGTTGAGACCATACGCTTTTTAGGTACCACTGTAATTTCCTCATATGCAGCTTTGCAAATGGTATTAGTAGTATGCAAGATGCCATGAAGCCCAAGGCCTGCAGAATTTTTCTTGCAGTTAATTGGGTCTTTGTTGCCATTGTTTTGAAATATTGAGTCAGGTGTAGTTGTTTGTCTGGTGTCAGATAAGCCTTCTGGGCCGTTGTATTCAAGCTGGCACCCAGGAATGTCATATTTTGTGAGGGTACTAGTTTTGACTTCTTTTCGTTTACTGTGTACCCCAGGCAATTTAGTAGATGTTTTACAAAAGCCAGATGATGTAAGAGAATGTCCTTGCTTTCTGCTTGGATGAGGCAGTCATCCAGGTATGGGTATATTTGAATTCCTCTGTCTGCAGTATGCAATTACTGGTGCCAGGCATTTTGTGAAGACTCTGGGCGCAGTAGCTAAGCCAAAGGGCAGCGCAGAGAATTGGCAATGGGTTGAACCTGCAATGAAACGGAGGTATCTTCTGCAACTTTGTCCGATAGGGACATGCAGGTATGCCTCCTTGAGGTCCAACGTTACTAGCCATGCTTCCTTGCCCAACATGGGAAGAAGCTGCTGTAGTGTTAGCATCTTGAATTTGGGTAGTTGTAGGAAGGTGTTTAGAATTGAAGGTCCAGAATTGGTCTCCAGGCATCATCCTTTCTGGGCACTAGAAAGAGTCTTGAGTAAAATCCTTGACCTTGCTCTCGAGTAGGTACCAGCTGAATGGCTCATGTCCATGAGAGCTGTAATTTGTTTTTGTGCCTCTGCCCATTGTTTTTGTGGCAGGTTTGGCATTCCTCTTTTCATTAGCAAGGTGTGAAAATGGAATCTGTATCCTCGTAAAATTATGTCTAGGACCCATTTGTCCTTTGTGACAATGTGCCAGTTGTCTGAAAAAAAGTGCGAGTTTCCTCCCAAGGGGGCTGCTTGGCCAGATGAGGTGCAAGTCATTGAGTTTGCCTTCTGGTAGATTGGGACCGGTCTTCTCCTCCCTTCTGTGTTGTAGTGCCCCATTGGTGAGGTTTGTACTGGGCTTGTGGTTGTCCTCTGCCTCTTGGATGTCTGTATTTACCACTCTGTGGTCTGTCAGTAGCTGGAAAGGACCAATGTTTTGCTGGCCAGTTTCTGCTGAAGCGAGGGGGGCTGTACCTGTAGGAAATCTTTGTCTGCATAGATTTTGCCTTATCCTCCATTTTCTTTAAGACAACTTCTGCTTTAACTCCAAAAAGAACATCCTGCTGTAAGGGAGCATCTAGAAGCTTTGCTTTAACATGATCAGGCAGAGTTTGTTCCTTTAACCAAGCATGCCTACGTATAACAGACCCAGTGACAGCTGCTCTGCAGGAGGCCTCCAAAGAATCAAACTCACATTGTAAAGTATGTTTGCCCACCTGTTCAGTTGCATGCAACAGATCCTGCATTTCTTTCAATTCAGACTGTTGAGGGAGAGTGGTCATTCTTTGCTTTAACTGAGAGATTAGAAATTGCTGATACTTAAGCATGTGAAACTGGCAATTTAGTGACCTCATAGCTAGAGTGGCTGAGGTGTAAACCTTTTTCCCCCACCTGTCTAATGCTCTGGAATCCCTCTCAGAGGGTACAGGATTTTTAGCCATAGAAGCCTTAGCCCCTTTGGGACCCTGGGAGATTGTCTCTGGGTCAGCAACACGGCTTTTATAAAGAAATTTGTGGGAATCAGGCACTCTATAGTATCTGTCAGGCTTGGCCGGAGCAGGAGGCAGAGAGTCTGGGTTCAAACTCGATTCTAAGTAAACATCATCCACAATATCTAAAACTGGTGGGATGGCAAGTGGTCTGTGCTGGGGGAGTAAAAGAAACTGAGCCTTTTCTTCGAGTCAGAGTAGTCCTGACCTTCCCAGTGAAAATGTTCCCTCATAGTGTGTAAAGTTTCCCCAAAGGAGTAATCTTCAGGAGGAGAAGCTGAGGGAATGGAATCCTCAGCATCAGAATCCTCGTAAGGGGAGGAGGAGTAATCTTGATCCTCAGAGGAGTCTAAAGAAATGGACACTTGTTCAGAGGATGAATAATCTTCCTCTTGTCTAGGCCTTTTGTCAGGAGGGGGCTGGGAACCCCTGATTAAAGAGATCAAATCTTCAGCCATTTTTAGCATCTGTTTCTTAGGCATGGGGCCTTGAACAGGGGACTGAAGTGCAGTCCTTTTAGATTTAATAGGAGTCTTCGTCTTAGGATACGTATTAATGGTGAGCGTAGTCAAGTCTGAAAACGCCTTCAGAAACAGATGGCGTTTCTGCAGCACAGATATCTTTTTCAGCATTGTCGTCGGTAGGGCCTGAACAAAACGGCTGCGTCGGCCTGGTACATTCCGTCAAAAGTTCCGAAGCGGTCTCTGGTTCCAGATCTGCGGTAGTCAGGGGCTGCGTCGGAGCCTCACTGAGGACCGGAGAACCAGAGACCGGACCAGCCGAGGCCTCGGAATCTGGCTTAGGCCTGGGCTGTCTGTCCTTATCCTTGCGTTTTTTGTGCACGCCGGTAGTCGGCTGCTCCGACAGCATAGTGTAGTTAAATTTTCTACCGTAGTGTCGTGCGAAATCAAAGCGTCTTTTAATAGTACGCTTATTAAACCTAGCACAAAAATGACAACTAGTGACGTCGTGGTCTGGGCCTCGGCAAGGTATGCAATAAGAATGAAAATCCTTATGAATTATTTGTTTCCCACAAGAAATACAATGGTTAACTTTTTCTGACATTGGTCTGAGGCAAGAAAAGTTTCCCCAACGGGGTACTTAGCTTTATAGAAGACTTTGGTCTGAAATTCGAATTCGAAAATCTCGGGAGTTGGCCGACCGGCACTTGCGAACTGCTTCGGGCACCGCGTGGCAAGAAAGACTGGAGAAAATGGCATCGGTTGCATTATATATACCCCTGGTGCACTGCCGTCAGGGAAGAAGCGGCGACAACTGACGCCGGACCAAGACTTTGGAATTCCGGCCGACTGTGGGACCGCCTGACAGGATAACCAAAGTGTAATGATTGCACCAGGGTAACACTATGTATATCTGGTCAGATGTTCAGAAGGGCTTAGTCCTATTAAAGTAGAATCTGAGCTGTCTGTGCAAGTCCAAAGAGTGCAGGATCCTTTCCCCTTTATTTTGAGGGTTAGGGAAGAAGGTTGGCAAATGGATGGACAGGTTGAGAGCCACACTGGACACGTCTAAGCATAAAGGAAGGGTTAGTCCTGAGGGCAACCCTGTCAGCATGGAAAATAATGAAGGGTTCCACAGCCATCAGTGCTTGTAGCTCAGACACAATTCTAGCTGAAGTGATGGCTAGAAGCAAGGCTGTTTTCCAAGAGAGGAATTTTAACTCTGCTGAAGCAGTAGGTTCAAAAAAGGGGGGGGGGGGGAGTGAGTTTTTCCAGAATAAAGTTAAGGTCTCGGGCAGGAGTGGGTGGCTCTCCTTGGTGGTCTTAATTGTTTGCCCATCTCAGGAACTGTCTGATGAGAGAGTGAGAGAATAAAGGTGGGCTCAGTGTTGTAATCAGCAGAGATAGTAAAGACATGGATCTTAACGGAGGAGAAGGATAGGCCTCTCTATAGTATCCACATAGGATTTCCTTGTACTGGGCCATCTGGGTTCAAGGATGATGTCCAGTACCTGTTTTCTTAGGTTTGCTGGTGGAGTACTCAAGGAATAAGCCAGGCAGCAAGATTTAGGGTTTGCAATTGTGGATGCAAAATCTGTCCCTCCTGCTGAGAGAGTAGGGTTGGGGTCTGGTGCAGGTGCCAGGGTGGCACCATTGTCAGGCTGCACAGGAGTGGGTACCAGTGCTGGCATGGCCAGTCCGGGGCAATCAGAATTGTCCTTGGCCTGTCTTGTTTTAACTTGAATAATACTCGAGAGAAGGGGCAGAGGGGGAAAGGCACAGACAGAGGTTTTCCCAATTCCCAGTTGGGAGGTTGCCCTAATGGTTAAGGTGTTTGCCTTGCAAACACAAGGTGCAGGGTTTGAGTCTCACAAGGGATAATTAGCTAGGCTTAAAATGGCTCGCAAGGGCAGTTAGTCTAGTACTAATCTATGAACCTATGAAAGGATAGGGCATCCACTTTCCAGGCCCTGCTGTGAGGGTTCCTGGTGCAGAATTTACTGAACTGGTGGGTTGTAGGGGGAGGCAAAGAGATCCACCTCTGGGGTCCCCCATTTCTGAATCAGAATGTTGAAGGCGCTGGGCTCCAATTTCCACTCGTGTGGGTCTAGGAGATTTCTGCTTAAGTTGTCTGTCAGTGAGTTTTGTTTGCCTGGCAGGAATAGAGTTTGTAGATGGACTTGGATGCCCAAGGCAGTGTTCCACAGGGCCATGGCTAAACTGCAGAATGGGTAGGAATGGGTTCCCCTCTGCTTGTTGATGTACCACAACTGTGGTGTCCATTTTTATCAGTAGACCTGGAAAGAGTAGGGATCTAAAAGCTGTCAGGGCATTCTGTACAGCTAGCATCTCCTTTTGGTTGATGTGCAGATGAATCTGACTTGGGCTCTAGTGCCCCTGAATACATTTGCCAGCCATGTGAGCCCCCCATGCATAGTCTTGATTAGTCTGTGGTCAGGGTCTGGGCGGCGTGGGGTTAAGTAAATGGCAGTCCCTTGTGGTTGCATGCTTCTGCCCACCAAAGGAACTCTGTCCTTAGACAAGGTATGATGGGAATGACTGTTCTCAGGTCCTGAAAAAGTTGGCATCAAAGACTTAAGTACCATTGAAGTTTCCTCATATGCGGTCTTGCATATATAACTAGCAGTATACATGAGGACATGAACCCTAGGGCTTGCAGTATTTTTCTTGCAGACAACTGGGTTCTGGTGGCCATTTGTTTGAAGTAGTCTGTCAGAGACTTGCTTTTCTGTAGTGAGGAATGTCATCTGGGAAGTGTGTCTTCAAACTTGTTCCCAGGAACACAATATTCTGACTGAGTACCAGTTTTGATTTCTTTTCGTTGATGGTGTATCCCAAGGAAGTGAAGGTTTTTTACAAATGCCAGGTGCTGTAGCAGCAATTCCGGTAGTTTTGGTTAGAAAAGTCATCGGTTTGATTCAAACATTGGTAGAGCGAAGAACTGCCGCAGAAGCCCGTGCCTGCACAGCTGCTCTGGACCCATCCGAGGTAGAGACATCCGTAGGTTTCATAGCTGAAGAAGTATCTCGCGGCATACCGGACACCGAATAGGTCTCAGCAGAGGCCTGCGAATCCACTGAAGCAGGCATCAGTGGCTGCGAAGGCACCTCAATGAGTACCGGTGGACTGACGACTAGCTTAACAGAAGCGTCGTCTGCAGTTTCGGACCTATGCAGTCTGGCTCTATCTTTACCTTTATGTTTTTTCGGAATATCGGCAGTCAGATGGCTTCCATTTCAGAATATGGAGATAGAGCGCGAAAGAATTTAGCGACAAAGACCCGATGACGAATGGTTCAGGCATTAAAACAAGGCACAAAACCGACAGCGAGGGACATCGTGATCTGGGCCTAAACAGGTGGCAGTAAGAATGAAAATCTCTATGAGGTATTTGCTTTCTGTTAGATATTATAAATATAAGGCTGAAATTAATTCTGTTGTAAATATGCTGAAAGAAAAAGTTTGCTTGAATATATGTATAGAGTTTACAATGTGCATTCATACTATATGTATAACAGACAGGCTTCTCTTCACAGCATCAGAAAATGCCTAACAAAGCAATACTGGAAAACAAGCATTACATGATTTTCTCATGTTTGTAGAACAAATATCTATTAACAGACATCCTTTTTTATAAATTCAGCAATACGTGATGTTTTTCCAGTTGGAACAGCTTATACAGAGGTTTCCTTTCAGAATGGCATCCTCACATCAGCAAAAGTGCTTAAATCACAAAAGGACAATAGAAAAGTCTAAAAACAGACATTATGTGACTTCCCATAGAAGGCCAGAAAAATATACCAAGAGGAAATAATCTCGTGTGCATGACTAGCTCTGTATACAGCTATTGTAGTAACTCAGTTATGTGAGAGAAGGACAGAGAGAGGTATTTTGTAGAAGTCATCATTCATATCTGTAATGAAGGAAAACTTTGTAAATATACGCTACAAATCTGACAGACTACATGTGGTTTGTTATAAGTCATCTGTAACTGTGCTTATAGCTGCAAAATATATTTCTTTATCAGTGTGCAATTTGAAAGGCTTGGTGCTTTAAACAGACTACAAATGGAGTCATGCAGAGCTGTGTGTCTCTGATTCAGCAGTAAACAGCACAGCAAGACTGTGTCTTAAGAAGACTTCAAATCCATCACACCAAGCACCAAGAAGTTTTTCAATGGTGACCCTTTGACAACGTTCCTAGCCTGTATCCAAAAACAGGGGGAGTGAATGGGTAATGTCGGTCCTGTAAAAGCACAGTAACGTTTATGTATAGTACTTCAGATTGCTGCAGTTTTCAACAGTTTCTAGCAATACAGTTTAATAGACGTCTAAATCTGGTGAGACTGCATTGCAGGAAGGTGGAGCAATTCCATAAATTCTCCAGAAAAGGTACAAGACGAAGTTGTAAGACTGAATCTGCCAGTTTTGCTGTACCAACTTCACAAGTGACTACAGAAACATTTCAACCATCGACAGTAAAGCAGCTTGGCCATCTGCCTGTCTGTTGACTGGTAAGAAAATTATTCTGTGTTACATACAGTATGAATGCCATAGAGGTAATAACAAAATAAATGTATATACAGCATATTAGCAAATGTTAAACCTTATGAGGGCAAGTTAATAGTAAGGCATTATGCAAATGGATTGCAATTTGATAGTAAGGCATTATGCAAATGGATTATAATATTTGACTGGTATCTGAAATAAAATCATGTGTGGTATAAAAATGTTTATTGTGTGTACAATGTCATAAAAATACAGTGCATGACATTATCCAAAGGTTAGACTGTACAGACAAAAATTGTAAAGGTAAAGAACCAAGAAAAGTTAATATGTTGACATGTGTTGACATTATATTCAAATGTTAGACAGATATGTTCTGTCACCAGATGTAAAAGGTTTATTTCAGAGTTACAACAGTCAAATCAGTTACTGATAGAAACTCTAGTACCTTTTGTTACAAAGGAATGCAATAAACGTCTAAAAGACAGACACAATGAGTTCAGGAAGCTTAGACAAGTTATACATACATCTTTTCAAAAGTGCATAGGAGTTTCAAATTCAGCAGAACAGCTTACTAAAGAATGTCAGAAAGACCATGCAACATCACAGGAAATTCAACAGCAGTTGCAGGATAAAGAAAATAAATTAGCTCAACTGACAAAGACTGGGAATTTCCTGCATACACAGTTAATCTGTGCAAAAGAAATATATTTTATAATGTTTATGTTTTGAAAATGGTTAAGCATGCATGCTAGGATGGTAGGGACATGACATGCTTGTTTAAAGATATACATATACAAGACAGACATGCGTGTGTGTTCTTTTCATCTAGAGTACATTTGTTTACAATGCACAAAAGCAAAAGGCAGACAACAGCAAATATAAACATATGTTATAATTGTATAGTAACACCAAACAGTTAAAGTTCTGAATTTTAAAAATAAATAAAATCACAGATGGTATTAGTCAAACAGTTTTTGTAAAATTAATGGCAGGACAGTTAAACAGATAAATAAAAAATACTGAAATCCATGTAAGGTAATTGTAAAATAATGTCTATTTATGTTGTATAAATGCATAGTTATGCAAATCACTATCACATTAAAGGAAAAATGCCAAAATAATTAATTATAGTTGAGTATAAAATGTGAGCTCAGACCTTCCTAGACTGAATGAATAGTTACAGGAAATGTTGGAAAGATCAGATAAACAACAAAACTGATTGCCAGACAAGTAGCTTTAGTTTCTCTAAAGCATCATTATTATTAAAACATAATTGTTAAAATGTTTACAGGCAACACTATTTGGTAATTATAACAAAATGTCACAATTGTGCATAAATGTCACTTATAATTTGCAAGTAAATGTTAAAAGGATAAAAAACTCAGTTGCATCAAGTACAGCCAGCAAATGGGCTATAGTAATATATACAGTTCAAATCAATTGTGCAGGAGGGTGTAAATACCTACTAGAGGTAATACACAGTGAAAGCTTTATTTAGTAACCTAATAAAATAAGTGTATAACCAAAGTGTTGAGCTGACATACATTCTATTCTCACAGCATAGGGCAGGTAAACAGTGCTGAAGTACTACAGGGGGAGGGGTATTTTCTCAGTTTTACACTGACTGAATAAGGGGGAGGGGCACTTTCTCAGTTTTACACTGACTGTATAAGCAGTACTGCACAAGGGTCTGAAATAAAGCTACAGAAAAAATAAACAACAAGGGTCTGAAATAAAGCTACAGAAAAAACAAACAAGGGTCTGAAATAAAGCTACAGAAAAAATAAACAAGGGTCTGAAATAAAGCTACAGAAAAACAAGGGTCTGAAATAAAGCTACAGGAAAAAATCTCATTCCTTCTTGACAATACAATTTTATGGGGGGAAAAACAGGTATTAGTGTATTAGAAATACTGGAAAACTGGATTAAACCTGACAGGATAAGATATTTTACAAGTTGTTAATAGCTATCATAATGGTTATTATTGTATTGTTTAGAATTAAATTGTATTTCCAACCTGTTAAATTGTAAAGCTATACAAGAGATGGTTTAAAAAACAAGAGATGATTTAAAATTGCTTTATTAAAGCTATGCAAGAGAGAATAAAGATATGCAAAATGCATAAATGTTTCTAATAGCAAGAATTGTCACTATTTCAATATGTTTTTGACAAAACAATGTTAGTACAAAAAAGCATGAATATTTTAATTGCCGAGTATGTAGTTTAAAATAACATGACATATGCATTTGGTGCCAGTTCCACTAGATATTTCTAAAGAGACAAACATTTTCCAAGATTTTGCTCAATATTAATGTTATTAAATTTGTAAGATTACACTAAATGTACTTTACAGTCTTTGTATGTACAAATGTAGAAAA
>NC_056737.1:1128166416-1128216416 GCF_019279795.1 Protopterus annectens
CAGTAGTTGCCCTGGATGAAGTAAGTCCTTGAAGGCTGTTAGGGCATTTTGAACAGCTAGCATCTCTTTCTGGTTGATATGTAGATCCATTTGTTTTGGTGTCCATAAGCCCTGAATGCATCTTCCTGCCATGTGGGCCCCCCAAGCATAATCTGATGAGTGTGTTCAGGTTTGGCTGGTGGGGTAGAGTGAAGGGCAGTCCCATGTTTTGGTGGCATGCCATTGCCCACCATAGAAACTCATGTTGCAGGCAGGGAATGAGAGGAATCATTGTTTCCAGACTGTGTGAATGTTGACTCCATAAACTTTATAGGTACCACTGAAGTTTCCTCATATGCAGTCTTGCATATGGAATCAGTAGTATGCAGGATGCCATGAAGCCCAGAGCCTGCAGAATTTGCCTTGCAGAAGACTGGGTTTTTGCTGCCATCAGTTTGAAGTAAGCAGTCAGTTGCCTTTGCTTGTCTGGCGTGAGGTAAGCCATCTGGGCAGTTCTATCCAAGCTTGCACCCAGGAATGTTATCTTTTGAGAGGATACTAGTTATGATTTCTTTTCGCTTATTGTGTACTCCAGGCATGTTAGAAGCCTTTTCACAAACGCCAGGTGTCGAAGTGTTCTTGAATGAGACAGTCGTCCAAGTAAGGATATATTTGTATACTTTGTCTGCAAAATGCAATTACTGGTACCAGGCACTTTGTAAAGACCCTGGGTGCAGTAGATGAGCCAAAGGGCAGTGCAGAGAATTGGTAATGTATTAAGCCAGCCTTGAATCGGAGGTATCTTCTGCACGAATGTCTTATTGGGACATGCAGGTATGCCTCTTTTAGGTCTAAAGTCACCAGCCAAGTATTCTTGCCCAGCATGTGCAGAAGCTGCTGCAAAGCCAGCATTTTGGAATGTCCAGGTACGTGTTCAAAATCGATAAATCCAGTATTGGCCGCCAGGCCTTGCCCTTTCTGGGTACCAAGAACAGTCGAGTAAAAACCTTGTCCTTTTTCCTGTTCTGATACGGTCTGAATGGCCCCCATATCCATGAGGGACGTAACCTGTTTCTGTGCCTCTGCTCATTGCTTTTTTGGCAGATCAGGCCAACCATTTGCCATTGGCAGAGTGTGGAAACGGAATCTGTATCCCTGTGATACGATGTTTAGTACCCACATGTCCTGGGTTAACTGCCAATTCTGAGCAAAAAGTGATAATTTTCCCCCTATGGGTGCTGCCAAAAGATAAGTGCTTGGTGTAGGCAGAGGGAAGTCATTGGGATTGCTTTCTGTAGGTTTGCGCTTTATATCCTCAAGATTTGGAGGTGGAAGCACCCCATTTCTTTGACCTGTATGAATCTTGCGCCTGGTATCTGGAACCCTTAGGGCGTCTGGATTTGCCCCTTTGAGCTGTCTGACACAGGAAAGGACCAATTTTTTTGTAGGCCAGTGTTTAATGAATCTTGGTGGCTGCACTGTAAGAAGTCTTTGACAGTTTGCTTAGACTTCGCTTTGTCTTCCATTTTCTTTAAAACCTCTTCTGCCTTAATACCCAACAGAGAATCATGCTGTAAAGGTGCATCTAGCAATTTAGCTTTAACATGATCAGGCAATTTTTGTTCCTTTAACCAGGCATGCCTCCTAATCACAGATCCAGTAACTGCGGGCCCTGCAGGAGGCCTCTAAGGAATCAAAACCACATTGCAAAGTATGCTTTCCAACTTGTTCAGCTGCAAGCAATAATTCCTGCAATTCTTTATTTTCTGCACATTCTGAAATCATTTTCTGTTTCAGCAATCCCATAACATGTTGTTGGTACTTGAGCATATGAAATTGACAAGTTTAAGGCCCTGATTGCCAAGGTTGCAGATGTATAAACCTTTTTTCCCTATCTATCTAGTGCCCTTAAATCTCTGTCAGAAGGGGTAGGATTTTTTGCTGTTGAAGCCTGAACTCCTTTTGGACTCTGTGAAATAGTTTCAGGATCAGCAGCAGGGTTTCTAAATAAAAATGTATGCGAGTCAGGGACCCTGTAATATCGGTCAGGCTTACTGGGAGCCGGAGGTAAGGAGTCAGGGGTCAAGCTCGCCTCCGAAAATACATCATCCACAATGCCTAAAACAGGGGGAATGGCTAAAGGCTTTTGCTGAGGGTGAAGGAAATCCCTGAGCCTCTTTTTTGATTCTGAGAAGTCTTGACTCTCCCAGTGAAAATGCTCCCTCAAAGTATGCAAGGTTTCTCCAAATGAATAATCCTCAGGAGGAGATGCAGAATAGACTCCTCTGCATCAGAATACTCACAGGGAGGTATAGATGATTCCTGATCAGAAGAGGAATCAGAAGAAAATGGAAACCTGATCTGAAGATTCACAATCAGTGTCTTGCCTAGGCCTCTTATCTGGAGAGGGATGGGTACTCCTGATCAAGGTAATCAGGTCTTCAACCATTTTGATCATCTGTTTTTTAGGCATAGAGGCCTGTGCACGTGGCTCATGCATCAGTTTTTTAGTTTTAGAAGTTGCTTTTGTCTTTGGCTTTGCAGCTGTCATTTTATTATACAAATGTTGAGGTCTGAATACACCCATAGAAGCCACTGCCTGCTCAGCGGCTCCGGACCCATACAAGGGAGATACATCCGTCGGTCCAATACCTTGAGTATCTTGTGGCATGCCGGACTCCACATGGGTGTCGGTAGAGGCGTACGACTCGAAGGTAGCGGGTATCAGGGGCTGCGAAAGTGCCTCAGAGTACTAGTGAACCGGCGACTGGCTTAGGAGAAGCTTTGTCGTCGGTTTTGGATCTCGACTGCCTTTCTCGGTCCTTTTCTTTGCGTTTTTTATGTACTCCGGTAGTCGGAATGCTATCCGATGCCATTTCTGGGTAGTTAAATCTGTTTCCAAAATACTTTGATGCAAAAATATACTGACGCTTAATAGTGCGTTGGTTAAATCTAGCACAAAACCGACAGCCAGGCACATTATGCTCAGGGCCTGCGCAAGGAATACAGTATAAATGGAAATCCTTATGAGGTATTTGCTTCCCACAAGTAATGCAATTAACTTTTTCTGACATCGGTAAAAAGCAAGAAAAAAGTTTCCCCAACGGGGTACTTGGCTTTAGTCAAGACTTCGGTTCTGAAACTCAAACGCGAATATTTCAGTAGTCGGCCGACTGGCACTTGCGAAATGCTTCTGCTTCGGGCACCACGCGGCAAGAAAGACTAAAGAAAATGGCGTTGGCTGCATGTTTTATACCCCCGACGACCTGAAGTCATGGAAGAGAAGACAGCAACCGACGCAGGACCCAAGACTTTGGAATTCAGGCCGACTGAGGGCAACCTGCCAGCAGATTACCCAAATGTAATAACTGCAACAGTGAAACACGAAGAACATCCAAGGCTTCTGCGGTCCAGTTATCAAGAAGCCTCATCGGTGCTCCTGAATGACTGCCAGACTGCTGCACTCTGAAGGTAGTTGGGTGTACCTATTTTTGCATCCAGTAGCCTGGACATCCATCACCAAAGATGTCTGAATGCAGACTATAATTACCAGAGACTGTTGCATTCCCTTTTCTCATCCTCCCCAGTAAAATGAAGGAAAGTTCCCAGAGCACCACCCCATCAAAGGAAAGAGCCTTAAAAGTTGAGAAGTTGCTACCAAAAAGTATCATCCAAAAGGCCCCACAGACCAGCAAGGGTTTGGAACTTATTCAAGAATCTTCTGGTATCAAAGAAAAATGGGGGATCTCAGGCCAATTTTAGACCTAAGCCATCTAAATCTCTGTAAAACAAAGTTCTGATTGGTCATGGTTGAAAAGTACAGTTGTGTACACTTACCATAAATGTAGATGTTAGAGTGTATTCACTGTTGCAGTCATTACATTTGGGGGTAATCTGCTGGCAGGTTGCCCTCAGTCTGCCCTGAATAACAAAGTCTTGGGTCCTGCATCGGTTGTCGTATCCTCTTCCATGATGTCAGGTTGTCTGGTATAAAACATGCAGCCAATGCCATTTTAATACACACACAATTGTAACAATCTTTACTTTCATCTAAAAGCAAATACACCACAAAGGCTGTAGAATATAGTGAAGGAAAGAGAAGTTCTAGAAAAAAAATTGGATGGCGGGTGGAGAACCCAGACTGCAACAGTGAATACACTCAAACATGTACATTTATGGTAAGTGTACACAACTGTACTATGTTCATGTTTCACTGTTGCAGTCATTACATTTGGGTAGAATCCCAAAGCTATGGATGGGAGGATGGAGCTAAATAGCATTAGGAGCGGCTATAAGGCCTTGCAGAACTGCAGTGGCAAAGCCTGCCCTGGACTTAGCGAAGAGAGGAAAATGAGAATGCTTTGTAAATGTATGAACAGAGCTCCAAGTAGCAGCTTCTACAATGTCTCTGGTTGGAACTCCTCTGAGAAAAGCTGTTGAGGTAGATGCAGCCCTGGTGGAATGTGACCCGATTTCCTTGGTCACCAGTTTACCATGATGCAAGTAGCAGAAACGAATGCAGTGGCTTATCCACTTTGAAATAGTCTGTTTTGAAACAGCCTTCCTCTGATCCTGCAGCAAATGCCACCAGTAGCTGCTCAGACTTAGAAATTTGGTCCTGTTTAAGCAGAAACTTAGTTGTCTGTGTACGACCAAGGAATGCAGAATCCGCTCCCCCTTGTTCTGCGGATTTGGGAAAAAAGCTGGCAGGTGAATAGCTTGGTTAAGAGCCACACTGGATACCACATTAGGCATAAAGGAAGGATTGGTCCTGAGGGACACCCTGTCCGGATGAAATGTAATAAAAGGCTCCACAGCCATGAGGGCCTGTAGTTCTGAAACCCTTCTAGCTTAAGTGACTGCCAGAAGGAAAGCTGTTTTTCAAGATAAAAACTTTATATCCACAGTAGCTTCTGGTTCAAAAGGAGGCAGTGTGAGCTTTTCCAGCACAAAATTGAGGTCCCATGCAGGAGTTGATCTTCTGGGAGGCCTTACATTTTTAGCAGAGGATGAGAAAAGATGGGAGGCTCTGTGTTGTAATGAGCCGAGATGGCAGAGGCATGGATTTTTATTGATGAAAAAGAGACCCTTGTCAAGCATCAGTCAAGTATTGTAAAGAGAGACCCTTGTCAAGCATCAGTCAAGTATTGTAAAATCTGAGGAATATCTGGCTTTGCTGTGTCCGTTCCTTGTGCTTGGTTCCAAGTACAAAATCTCTTCAATTTATCAGCATAAGATTTTCTAGTACTAGGCTTTCTGGCTTCCAAAATGACAACCATCACAGATTTACTGAGAGGTGTTTGAATAATTACATAATCAGCCACGCTGCCAGGTTCAGAGATTGGAGCTGATTGTGCATAATTTGATTGCTATGCTGAGACAGTAGATGAGGTATCTGAGGCAAGTACCAAGGAGGGAGTTGAAAAATATTCCTTAGAATTGGTAACAGTACTGGCAAGGCCAGTTCAGGGCAATTAGGATCATTTTTGTTTTTTCCTGTCTGACCTTTAGTAAAGACCTTGGGGAGAAGAGGTAGAGGAGGAAAGGCGTAGACTGATAGGTTTTTCCAACTGAAGGATAGGGCATCCACTTTCCATGCTTGTCTGTGATAAGTCCTTGTGCAGAATTTGTCCAGTTGATAATTTTGGGGAGAGGCAAATAGATCTATGTCTTAACTCCCCCATTTCTCTATCATGCTGAAGACTTGTGGGTCCAGTTTCCACTCGTGAGGGTCCATAATATTTCTGCTTAGATAGTCTGCCAGAGTATTTTGTTTTCCTGGCAGGAATTGAGCTTGAAGATGTACTTGGTAAGTCAGAGCCGTCTCCCACAATGCCATGGCTAGTCTGCAAAGGGGGTAGGAATGTGTACCCCCCTGCTTGTTTATGTACCACATAACCGTGGTGTTGTCCGTCTTTATCAATAGTTGTCCTGGATGAAGTAAATCCTTGAAGACTATCAGGGCATTCTAAACAGCTAACATCTCCTTCTGGTTGATATGCAGATGCATTTGTTTTGGTTCCATATGCCCTGAATGCATCTCCCCGCCAGGTGGGCTCCCCAAGCATAGTCTGATGCATCTGTAGTTAGGGTTTGGGAGGCAGGGGGTAGAGTGAAAGGACTGTCCCCATGTTCTGGTGACATGTTTCTGCCCACCAAAGAAACTTCTGTTGTAGGCAGGGAATGAGAGAAATCATCGTTTCCAGACTGTGACAATGCTGACTCCATAACCTTTTTAGATACCACTGTAGTTTCCTCATATGCAGTTTTGCATATGGAATTAGTAGAATGCAGGATGCCATGAACCCCAAAGCATGCAGAATTCGTCTTGCAGGTAACAGGGATTTTGTTGCCATCTGTTTGAAGTAAATAGTCAGTTGCCTTTGTATGGCGTAAGGTAAGCCATCTGGGCAGTTGTATTCAAGCTTGCACACAGGAATGCAATTTTTTGAGAGGGTACCAGTGGTGATTTCTTTTCATTTATTGTGTACCCTAGGCATGTGAGAAGCCTTTTTACAAATGCCAGATGTTGAAGAATGTCCTTGTTTTCTGCTTGAGACAATCGTCCAAGTAAGGATAGATTTGTATGCTTCTTTGTCTGCAAAATGCAATTACTGGTGCCAGGCACTTTGTAAAGACCCTGGGCACAGTAGGTAAGCCAAAGGGCAGTGCAGAGAATTGGTAATGCATAAAACCAGCCTTGAAGCGGAGGTATCTTCTGCACGATTCTCTTATTTGGATATGCAAGTATGCCTCAAGTCTAGAGTCACTAACCAAGCGTTCTGGCCCAGTATGGACAGAAGCTGTTGTAAGGTCAGAATTTTGACTTTTGGGATGTCCAAGAAGGTGTTCAAAATCGATAAATCCAGTACTGGATGCCAGGCATGGTCTTTTCTGGGTACCAGGAACAGTCTTGAATAAAGCCCTTGCCCTTTTTCCTGTTCTGGTACTGGTCGAATAGCCCCCATTATCCATGAGGGACGCAACTTATTTCTGTGCCTCTGCCCACTGATTTTGAAGCAAATCTGGCCAACCATTTGGAATTGGCAAGGTATTGAAATGAAATCTGTACCCTTGGGATACTATGTTTAATACCCACTTGTCCAGGGTTATTACCTGCCAATTTTGAGCATGAAGTGCTAACATTTCCACTAAGGGGGCTGCCAAAAGATAAGTGCTTGGTGATGGCAGAGGGAAGTCATTGAGACTGCTTACTGTAGGGTTGTGCTTTGTTTCCTCCAGATATGGAGGTAGAGGCACCCCATTGCTTCGACCTGTAAGAACCCTGTGATTGGTATCTAGAGCCTTTTGAGCGCCTGTATTTGCCTTGTGAGGCTCTGTTGGACGCAGTAAAGGACCAATGCTTTGTAGGCCAGTGTCTACTGAATCTGGGTGGCTTCACTTGTGAGAAATCTTTTACAGTTTGCATAGATTTAGCTTTGTCTTCCATTTTCTTTAAAACCTCTTCTGCCTTATTACCAGAGTATCATGCTGTAAAGGTGCATCCAACAATTTAGCTTTAACATGTCAGGCAGATTTTGCTCCTGGAGTCAGGCATGCCTTCTAATCACAGATCCAGTAACTGTGGCCCTGAAAGAGGCCTCCAAGGAATCAAAACCACATTGCAAAGTAGGCTTTCCAACCTGTTCTGCTGCATGCAATAATTCCTGTAATTCTTTATTTTCCACACATTCAGAAATAATCATAATTTTCTGTTTCAATAATACCATAACATGCTGTTGATATTTAAGCATATAAAACTGGCAGTTTAAGGCCCTAACTGCCAAGTTTCATACGTATAAATCTTATTTCCCCATCTATCCAGCGCCCTGGAATCTCTATCAGAGGGGGTAGGATTCTTGGCTGTAGAGGCCTTTACACCTTTGGGACCCTGTGAGGTAGTCAGCAGCAGGACTTTTGCATAAATATTTGTGGCAGTCAGGAACCCTGTAATATCTATCTGGCTTACTAGGAGCCAGAGGCAGTGAATCAGGAGCCATGCTTGATTCCAAAAACACATCAATGTCCAATACAGGACGTATAGCCAAAGGCCTATGCTGAGGAAGAAGGAAATCCCCAAGCCTCTTTTTTGATTCCGAGAAATCCTGACTCTCCCAATGAAAATGTTCCCTTAAAGTATGCAAGGTTTCTCCAAAAGAATAATCTTCAGGAAGAGATGCAGATGGGAAGGAGATTCTTCTGCATCTGAATCCTCATAGGGTGGTATAGAAAATTCCTAATCAGAAGAGGAAGAAGAAATAGAAACCTGATCTGAAGATTCATAATCAGTGTCTCGCCAAGGCCTTTTATCAAGAGGGGGTTGGGAACCCCTGATCAAGGTAATTAAGTCCTCAGCCATTTTGATAATCTGTTTTTTAGGCACAGGGGCCTGAGCACATGGCTCATGCATTGTTTTTTTAGCCTTAGAAGTTGTTTTTGAAGCTGGCGGTTTTATATAGAAATGTGGAGGCCTGAAAACACCCTCAGAAGCCGGTGCCTGCTCAGTGGCTCTGGACCCATCTGAGGGAGAGACATCCACGGGTACAATACTCTTGAGAATCTCGCGGCATGCCAAACTCTGCATGGGTCTCAGTAGAGGCTTGCGACTCAAAAGTAGCGGGCATCAGGGGCTGCGAAAGCGCCTCACTGAGTACTGGTGAACCAGCGACTGGCTTAGGAGAAGCTTCGTTGGTTTTGGACCTAGACGGTCTGTCCTTTTCTTTGCTTTTTTTGTGAACTCTGGTAGTCTGATTGCTATCAGACGACATTTCAGGGTAATTAAATCTGTTTCCAAAATATTCTGAAGCAAAGATATACCGACGCTTAATAGTGTGTTGGATAATCTAGCACAAAAACCGACAAGGCACGTTGTGATCTGGGCCTAGGCAAGGAATACAGTACAAATGAAAATCCTTATGAGGTATTTGCTTCCCACAACTAATGCAATTAACAACTTTTACTGACATCAGTAAGGAGCAAGAAAGTTTCCCCAACGGGGTACTTAGCTTTAATTGTAGACTTTGGTTCTGAAACTCGAATGCAAAAATTTCAGGAGTTGGCCGACCGGCACTTGCGAACTGCTTCTGCTTCGGGCACCGCACGGCAAGAAAGACTGAAGAAAATGGCGTCTGCTGCATGTTTTGCATGACAACCTGAAGTCATGCAAGAGGAGACAGCAAGCGACGCAGGACCCAAGACTTTGTTATTCAGGCCAACTGAGGGCAACCTGCCAGCAGATTACCCCAAATGTAATGACTGCAACAGTGAAACACGAAGAACATCAATACTTCCACTACTGAGGAAGGGAAATTAGAATGCATCCTGGAAAAATACAGCACACCCGTCTACTCAAAACAGACTATCCAGGAGGTATCTTTTCCCTTCCAATTCATTGCCCTGACCTTTGGAGGGGGGGGGGGGTGATGACCCAGGAATACTCAAGTTCTGGGAGAGTATGAATGAGAACAGTCGCTAGACTCGATTGGACCAACTGTCCTGAGGGAACAGAGTGAGCAGGCTCAACACCCACGGCAGACAGTTGTGGAGAAGGGAATACCCAAGGGGAAACAAGATGCCCTCTCTCTTCAGGTGGAGAACTCTTCCCCACTGCCTTGCAAAGCAGAAGCAAAGGGAGAACCCAGAACTACCTCAGTAGGAGCCAAAGCCACCTGACTTGGATAGCCTAGAGAGCCCCATGACCCTGTCTCGAAGCAGAAGCCAGGGATGAGCTAATCAAGACCAAAGCTCTGAGGGGAAGAGACGGCTTTAAAAGTTTAAGTCGAGCCCCTACCCTTGGGCCTGGTGCAAAGGCTATGAGTCCAAGATCCCTCCAGCTCCAACAGAGTCAGCACAGGCTGGATCAGGGAAGACACCAGAGTTGAAGAGGACCTATGTTTTGGATCAGAGACATACCATCTTGAAAGACTTGGATCATCTGAATCAGAGTTGGGGCAACAGTAGGGGTCTGGGACGGTCCAAAGGGACAGAGCAGGAAAAACACTTCCAACTGAATTTGGGTCTGGAGGAATTTCCTCAGTCAACAACTGCTTCAGACAGGCTAAGAGTAGACCTGAAGGATAATCAAGTAGATGGGGGGTCTTGGAGTTCTACAGGGCATGCCTTGCAGAAACCTTGAAGGTACAGGATCCAGGGAGAAAACCAGACTGCCTTTGAGAAAGTGAATATGAAGAGAAACAAGTCTGATGAGAGAATGAGGTTAGATCAGAGGTCTTCTAAACTTCAGCAAATGGAACCGAAGCTGTAACAAAGTCAGAGCAGTTAATGGAATGCTTCACTGGTACCTTGGATTTTTCAAATGCCTTTTCAGTTGTCTTGTCCACTTTAGGTTTATCTGCAGCTTCTTGATAGAAGGGGAAGCTCCAGACACAGAAGAGGAAGGAGTCAAACCTTTCGACAACTAGTTCTTTTGTGCAATCAAAGCTACATAATGAAACCGAGAGCAAATGTCATAATCTTTGACAATATAAATGGCCCCAAGACAATATACACACACTTGAGCATCAGAGTTGGGGATTTTATGGTCAAAGGAAGGGCATCTTCTGAAAACAATGGGCTTTTCCACTATGATTTCAGGAAGAAAGCAACATCAGAAAGCAACACAAGTACAGAAAGTCAGATAGCAGCAGTAATAACAAGAATATCCCCAAAAAGTGGATAAAAGGGAAGGAATACCAACAATGACAGGAAGGATGCTAGATAACTTGTATAAAAAGGAAGAAGGCACAAGCCTACACATAAAAGCAGTGCTATCAAACAGTTGCACAAAAAATTGTCAGGATGGGAACGGCAGTTAAATGACTTAAGACTGGAAAGAACTACATTACCCAAAAAAAAACTTATCTGGTAGCTTGAGCTACTTCAACCAAGTCTGACTCAGAATGGCAAAGGATCTAATAGACATGGCTGCAGGAGGCCTAGCAGCACCACGTGCTGGGGTAGAGACATCCAAAGGGATGGTGTCTGACAAGTCACTAGTAACCACTGGAGGTAAGATTTCTGAGGCCGTTTCAAGTAAGGTAGCAGGAGCCTCAGTAGTAGTCATTGATTCAGCTGCGCTTTGATCAGTTTTCTCGGTTTCGGCCGAAACCGAGACACTCGCGGTTTGCTTAACCATGGTTTCGGCCGAAACCGCGGACCGCGAGTGTTGGTCTTTTTCTTTGCATTTTTTAACAATCTGGGAAGTCGGAGGATCCGACGGCATAATGTACGCAAAATCTGAGCCGAAAAACTGTTCAGCAAACTCCGACCGACGCCTAAGCGTTCGTCGGTTGAATGAGGCACAGGCTGAACAGGCTGCTACGTCGTGGTCTGGGCCTAAACAAGGCAAACAGTAAGAGTGGAAATCTTTATGAGGTATTTGTTTCCCACAAGTTAAACGGTTATTGATGTTTTCTGACATCGGCTGAGGCAAGGAAGAGTCCCCACGGGTACTTAGCTTTTAGAAGTCTTCGGCGTAGTATTCGAAGTAGTAATCTCTGGATCTGACCGACCGGCACTTGCGAACAGCTTCTGCTTCGGGCGCCACGCGGCAAGAAAGACTGAGGAAAATGGCGTCGGCTGATGCCTTTATACCCGAAGACCAACAGAGATGACGTCGGGTGAAGTGCGACATCAGCCGAAGCCGGACCCGGACTTTGGAATCCGGCCGACCTAAGGGCTGCCTGACGACAGGACAACCCAGTTGTTATGACTGCAGATGCATCCATGAAGGACATCGTTCCTTCTGAGTTGTTGATTATCTTCCAGTCATCACTGATGGGTTCATTTCCGAGCCCTCAGAACTGAGTTGTCCTTATACCAAGCTTGTGTACACCAAAAACTCTCGAGCTAAGCTGCTACCCACAATGCCCTTCACTCAGTTACCTCAAATCGAGTTTACATGCAACATATAGAAGAAACAGCGAGTCAGAGGCCATCTCTGCGCAGAAACCCTAAGACACCAGAAAGACACTGAGGATCTGCCAGGAACCACTGGAAGGGGGCGTTGGGAGGGTTTGATGACTGGAAGACCAACAACTCAGATGGAACGTTATGGTAAGACATAACTTCTTTATCTGAAGTTGTTAGTCTTCTTCCTATTCATCACTGATGGGACAGAATCCCCAGCTACTTGGAGAACCTGGGTGGCCCTTATGGAACAACATTCCTGAGAACCATTGAGCCAAAGGCCGCTCTTCCCCTGGAGATCAGATCCAATTTGTAATGCTTGATAAAAGGTATGGGGCTTAGCCCAAATGGCAGCTGCACAAATTTCATCCATGGAGGCCCTAGAGTAGAAGGCAACCGATGCTGCAATAGCCCTAGTTGAGTGAGCTTTGATTTGGCCAGCCTTAGATTAATTCTTAAGCGAATATGAGAAGATAATGCAATCCCTGAGCCATTTAGGCAAAGTAATTTTCGATACTGCACCTCCCATTCTAGGACCTGCAAAGGAAATGAAAAGCTGGTCCGACTTGCGAAAGGACTTAGTTCTGTCCAGGTAGAAACGTAATTGTCTATGAACATCCAAAGAATGTAGGCAGTATTCTCGCTTGTTTGAATAATTTGGAAAGAATACAAGGAGCTCAATGGAATGGTTAATAGAAATATCAGAAACCACCTTGGGAAGAAAGGATGAGTTAGTACGAAGTGATACTCTGTCCTTATGGAAGATCAGATAAGGGCTCTTGATACATAATGCTTGCAATTCAGAAATTCATCTGGCTGAGGTGACAGCCACCATAAATAAGGATTTCCATGACAGGAATTTTAGATCACATCGCGGCAGGCTCAAAAGGGGGCAGAGAGAATACAGAACCCAGGAGAGATTACATGCCTTCACCGGCTACCTGATGGGAGGCCTGCTGTGGAAAATACCCTTGAGGAAAGTCTGACAAAGGCGAGTGGAAATAAGTGGGACTCCATCCGAACCATTATGGAAGTTGGAAACAGCTGCTAGATGGTCTCTATTGTTGGAAGCTGACGCCCCATTGTCGAACAGTTTAGCCAGGTAATGAAGAATAGTGGCTACAGGAGCTGAAAACGGATCTAGCTTCCGATTATGTGACCAAATACAGAATCTTCCATTTGACCCAGTAAAGTTTACTGGTGGATGGTTTACGAGAGGCCAAGATAATATCACGGATGGATGAAGAGAGGGTTTCCTGCCTGGCAACCAACGGAAGTGGAGAAACCAAGCAGTCAGCTTGAGAAAGGCCAGATTCGTTGTAGTCCGCCCTTGTGGGTGAGATACGAGGGTCCTGACGAGTGTCGAGGATCCAAGGAGTTTGTAGCAGATGAGGAAGGGAAACCATACTTGAGGCCAGAACAGGGCAATGAGGATCACTTTGCTTCTCAACTGAATCAATTTCCTTAGAAAGTACAGTTTTGTACCTACCATAAATGTAGATGTCCGATAGGAATGCATCTTTAGTCCTAACAAATGGGTTGTCCTGTCGTCAGGCAGCCCCTCGGTCGGCCGGATTCCAAAGTCTGGGTCTGGCTTCGGCTGGTGTCGCACTTCACCCGACGTCATAGCTGCAGTTATTCGGGTATAAAGGCATCAGCCGACGCCATTTTCCTCAGTGTTTCTTGCCCCAGATGCCAGGTGCCCTCTTGGAAGGCTAAATTTGGATAAATGCCAACGATTCCAAATAAGAGAGAGAAAACACAAATAATAAGCATGTATGTACATATATACAAACAAATACACCATAATAGATCCCCCCCAGCTAGCTATAAGGTGGGTAAATACCCTAGGAGTACCACAGAGGGAAGGCGGGTAATCCTGACTGCAGATGCATTCCTATCGGACATCTACATTTATGGTAGGTACAAAACTGTACTATGTCCTTCAAGGATGCATCTGCAGTCCTAACAAATGGGTAGAATACCATAGCCAAACTAGGGGAGGAGGTAACAGGATAGTTTATGGTGTAGATAGAATCCCTTGCAGAACAGCAGAGGCAAAACCTGCTCGGGATCTAGAGTATAAAGGTAAATTATAATGCTTGGCAAATGTATGCACGGAGGTCCAAGTAGCAGCCTCTATAATGTCCTTGGTAGCCACTCCTCTTAAGAAGGCTGTGGCAGTGGCTGTGGCCCTTGTAGAGTGAGGCCTGATGTTTTCTGGAGTTTTCTTTCCATGATGAGAGTAACAAAATCTAATGCAATTTCCTATCCACTTTGAGATTGTCTGTTTTGAAATTGCTTTTCCTTCCCTTCCTGGTGCATATGCTACCAGTAGCTGGTCAGTTTTTCTGTTGCTCTTGGTTCTGTCCAGGTAGTAGCGTAACTGTCTGTGTACATCCAAGGTATGTAGCAGTCTTTCTCCCCTGTTCTGAGGGTTGGGAAAGAATGTAGGTAGGTGGATAGCCTGGTTTAAAGACACTCTGGATACCACCTTAGGCATAAATGAAGGATTTGTTCTCATGGACACTCTGTCGATGGAAGATCAGGAAGGGTTGTACTGCCATTAATGCCTGTAGTTCAGAAACCCTTCTTGCTGAAGTGATTGCTAGCAGGAAAGCAGTTTTCCATGATAAGTATTGCATCTCTGCTGTTGCTGCTGGTTCGAAAGGAGGAAGTGTCAATTTTTCTAGCACAAAGTTCAAGTCCCAAGCTGGCAATGGTGGTTTCCTGGGAGGTTTTACATTTTTGATTCCCCTCAGAAACTGTCTGAGCAGAGGGTGTGAGAAGACTGGAGGATCCAAGCTGTATTCTGCTGAAATAGCTGATGCATGTATTTTTATGGAAGAATAGGACAGGCCTGAGTGTAAAAGTTCTGCCAAGTATTCCAGGATGCTGGCTATGTTTACCCTTGCAGTACTCCGAATGTTATATCGTTTCCATTTTGCTGCATAATTCTTTCTTGTTGAGGGTCTGCGAGCCTCATGTATAATGTCTTTAACCCTTTGTGATAACTGTGGGTTAACTGTTCTTATGCAATGTTCCAGGCAGTCAGTTGCAGGGTTTTCAGGTTTGGATGCAGGTTGCTGTAGTTGTTCTGTGTTAACAGTAATGGAACCAGGGGTAGTGTCCATATTTGTTCCAGAGACAAGCTCCATAGTAATGGGTACCAATGTTGCCTTGGCCAGTCTGGAGCTATCAGAATGACCTTTGGTCGGTCCTCTTTGATCTTCAATAGCACCTTGTGCATCAAAGGAAGAGGAGGGAATGCATATGCTGTCAGGTTCCTCCAACTGAAAGATAGGGAGTCCACTTTCCAAGCTAGTGGGTGGTACGTCCTTGTGCAGAATTTCTTTAGTTGGTGATTGCGTGGGGATGCAAATAAGTCTATTTCTGGGAGTCCCCATTTTCTTGTAATGGTTTTGAAGATGTCCGGATGCAGCATCCATTCGTGGGCATCCGTGGTAGTCCTGCTTAGTATGTCTGCTAGTATGTTTTCTTTTCCTGGTACAAAAATAGCCTGTAACTGAATGTTGTAGCTCAGAGCCACATTCCATAAGTCCAGTGCCATCCGGCATAGAGGGTATGAATGGGTGCCTCCCTGTTTGTTGATGTACCACATCACTGTGGTGTTGTCTGTCCTTATCAACTGGCCTTCTTGGAGGAATGGTCTGAATGTCTGGATTGCCAATTTTACTGCCAGCATTTCCTTTAGATTTATGTGCAGGTGTAACTGGTCTTGAGTCCATAAGCCTTGTATGCGCTTGTCCAGCATGTGGGCCCCCCATCCGAGGTCTGAGGCGTCCGTCGTGATGGTTTGGCTTGGTCGAGTGCTTTTGAAGGGCAATCCTGCGTTTGACTGGCAGGCCTGAGCCCACCATAGGAACTCTCGCTTTAAGCATGGGATTATTGGAATTTTGGTTTCTAGGCTGTGCTTGTGTTGAGACCATAAATTCCTTAGGTACCACTGTAGTTTTCTCATGTGCAGTCTGGCATGAGGTACCAGGATTATGCAGGATGCCATGAAGCCCAGGGCTTGTAGTACTTTTCTTGCTGTAAGATGACTCTGTTTTGTCAATGCCAAGAAGTAGAGTGGTGGTAGTTCCCGTTTTTCTACGGTTAAGAATGCCATTTGCTTTGTTGTGTCCAGTTCTGCACCCAAAAAGGTTATTCTTTGGGATGGTATCAGTCTTGACTTTTTTATGTTGACTGTGTATCCCAGGGCTTGTAGCAGGTAAATGACTCTTTGTAAGTCTTCTGTTAACTTGTTGGTGCTGTCCGCTTGTATCAGGCAGTCGTCCAGGTATGGATAAATTTGTATTCCCTGAAGTCTGCAATGGGCAATTACTGATGCCAGGCATTTCGTGAATACTCTGGGCGCAGTAGATAAGCCAAAGGGCAATGCTGAGAATTGATAATGCTCTGATCCTGCAAGAAATCTGAGGTATCTTCTGCAAATTGGTCGAATGGGGACGTGCAGGTATGCCTCCTTGAGATCTAGAGTTACCAGCCAAGACTCCTTGCCCAGCATGGGAAGAAGCTGCTGTAGAGTCAGCATTTTGAATTTTGGAACAATGAGGAATGTGTTTAAAGCGGACAGGTCGAGAATAGGCCTCCATTTGCTCCCTTTTCTTGGTACCAGGAAGAGTCTGGAGTAAAATCCCTTTCCTTGTTCCATAGATGGTACCTTTTCCACAGCTCTCATCCTTAATAACAGATATTTGTTGTAGAGCTTCTGCCTTTTGAGTTGGAGGTAGGTTTGGCATTCCTCTCTTTGCTGGTAGAGTATGGAAATGAAACCTGTAACCTTGGTCTATGGTTTGTAAAATCCACTTGTCCCTTGTGATATAATGCCAGTTTTTTGAAAATAAGGCTAGCTTCCCGCCTAAGGGTGCTTCTAGCTGTTCCCTGGTAGGCGGTGCTAGAGCCAAGTCACTGTTTGTCCTGTTGTAGTGGTGGTGGCTGTGTCTGTGCCTCGGTTGTTACCCTGCCACTGGCGGCCCCGGTAGGCACCTCTGGACTGATTTCTGCCTCTTGATCTCCTATTCCTGCCTCTTTGTGCCTTAGAGGAGTCTGGAAAGGACCAATTCTTGGAGGGCCAGTTCCGGCTAAACCTTGGAGGTTGGACCTGTAGGAAATCTTTCACTGTTTGAACAGATTTTGCCTTCTCCTCCATCTTCTTCAGTACCTGTTGTGCAGGAGAACCAAATAAGTTGGCCTTGTCCATGGGCGCATCTAATAACTTTGATTTGACGTGGTCAGGTAAGGCCTGCTCTTTCAACCAGGCATGCCTTCTGATGACTGTGCCTGTCATGGCTGATCTAAAGGAAGCCTCCAGTGCATCATAGCTGCATTTTAAAGAATGGTTACTAACTTGTTGAATGTTATGTACCATCTCCTGAAAGTACAGTTTTGTACCTACCATAAATGTAGATGTTCGAGGATCCCCATTGCTGCAGTCCTTACTATTGGGTATAGTCCGCGTCCAGTCGGCCCGAATACCAGAGTATAAGGCTGACGTCGGTCAGGGCGCATTAGACTGACGTCAGTACGTCAGGGTACTAATGCGCATGACCGACGTCATATCCTCAGTCTTTTCTTGCCCCAGATGTCAGAAGACCCTAAAAAGACAAGGCCCAAAATACCTGCACCAAAAATATGTACAATATATACAAGAATATATACAAAAACATAAGCATGTAACCTCACCTACACAACCACCCCTAAACACAGAGGGAAGGAGGGAGGTAAATTGGACTGCAGCAATGGGGATCCTCGAACATCTACATTTATGGTAGGTACAAAACTGTACTATGTTCTTCCCCATTGCTGCAGTCCTTACTATTGGGTAGAATCCCAAAGCAGAGGTAAGGGAGGCTGGCAAATCATAAAGAGGCAGGAGCTGACAACATGCCTTGCAAAACAGCTGTGGCAAAACCAGCCCTAGACTTAGAGTAGATAGGAAGGTGATAATGCTTAGAGAAAGTATGCACTGAACTCCAAGTAGCTGCTTCCAAAATATCCTTAGTTGCCAACCCCCTTAGAAATGCTGTTGAAGTGGCAGTAGCCCTAGTGGAATGAGGCCTAATCCCAGCTGGAATCTCCTTGCCATGATGGGAATAACAAAATGCAATGCAAAAGCCAATCCACCTAGAAATAGTTTGTTTTGACACAGGCTTGCCCTGTGAACTCAAAGCAAAAGAAACAAACAACTGCTGAGACTGCCTGAAATCCTTAGTCCTGCTTAAATAATAACGCAATTGCCTGTGTACATCTAAAGTGTGCAAAATCTTTTCCCTTTATTTTGGGGGTCTGCATAAAAAGTAGGCAAATGAATAGTTTGGTTTAAAGCCACACTAGAAACCACCTTAGGCATAAAGGAAGGATTAGTACGTAATGATACCCTATCCTTATGGAAAATCAAAAGGGCTCTACTGCCATAAGGGCCTGCAACTCAGACACCCTTCTTGCAGAAGTAATAGCCAACAGAAAAGCAGTCTTCCATGACAAGTATTTCAATTCAGCAGTAGCCGCAGGCTCAAAAGGTTGTAGAGTAAGTTTTTCCAACACAAAATTGAGATCCCAAGCAGGAGTAGGAGCTCTACGTGGGGGTCTTATATTCTTTGCCCTCTAAGAAACTGCTTGAACAAAGGATGCGAAAACAATGGTGGGTCACAATCATAGTGAGCTGAAATTGCTGCAGCATGAATCTTAATGGAAGAGAAGGACAAACCTTTGTCCAATAACTCAGTAAGATATTGAAGAGCCACACTCAAATTAGGCTCAGAAACCTGCAAATTCTTTGCTGTACTCCAAAATAAAAATCTCTTCCATTTTTCTGTACACTTTCCTTGTACTAGGTCTTCTAGCTTCCATAATCACATTTAAAACTTGTTGAGGAAGTTGAGACCTGCTGTGTTTCAACACAGAATATGCCAGGCTGTTAGATGAAGAGAGTGAAGCTTGACATTGAGCAGATGACCATCCTTCTGAGATAACAGATGAGGAATCAGAGGTAAAGGCCATGGAGGCTTCCTTACCAGACTCCGTAGTAGTGGGTACCAGTGTTGCGAGGCCAATCTGGAGCTATCAAAATCATCCTTGGCCTGTCTTGTCTGACCTTTAATAGTACCTTTGGAAGAAGAGGCAGAGGAGGAAAGGCATACACATGAAGGTTTTTCCAACTGAAAGACAGAGCATCCACTTTCCAAGCTGTGTGATGAAACCCTTTGTGCAATACTGTGGCAGCTGGTGGTTTAGTGGAGAAGCGAACAGATCTATGTCTGGAGTTCCCCATGACACTGTCAATTTTGAAATACATGAAGATCCAGTTTCCACTCGTGGGGATCCATGATTTGTCTGCTTAACACATCTGCTAAGGAGTTCTGTGCTCCGGCAGAAACCTTGCCTGAAGAGTTAGTTGCAAGCTTAGCGCAGTCTCCCATAAAATCATTGCTTGCCTGCATAGAGGATAAGAATGTGTTCCCCTTGCTTGTTGATGTACCACATGACAGTTGTGTTGTCTGTTAGAATCAACACCTGCCCTGGAAGAAGTAACTCCTTGAAAGCCATTAATGCAAACTGGACTGCTAACATCTCCTTCATGTTGATATGTAGATGCTGTAGTCTGGCAGGCCACTTGTCTTGTATCCACTTTCCATTTAGATGAGCTCCCCAAGCAAAGTCCGAGGCATCTGTCGTTAAAATCTGACTCGCCTCTGGCCGGGTCACAGAGAGTCCCTTGTTTAGGTGACATTCCTGAGCCCACCACAAAAATTCTTTTGAAGGCAAGGTATTATTTGAATGACAGTGTCCAAATCCTGGCAGTGCTGTGTCCATACATTTTGAGATACCATTGTAGCTTCCTCATATGCAGTTTGGCATTGGGAAGCACCAGAATACAAGATGCCATGAACCCTAATGCTTGAAGGACTGTCCTTGCAGTCAGCACGGACTGATGAGATAGTTGATGGAAGTAAAGTGATAGACTCTTTTGTTTGTCCGGGGTTAAAAGGCCATCTGGGCTGCTGTATTCAGTCTCACACCCAGAAAGCACATGTCTTGAGAGGGTACTAGACTGGACTTTATTTCGTTCACAGAATACCCTAGGCATCTTAGCACTGCTATAACATATTCCAGATGCTGTAGAAGGTCTTCCTTTTCTTGCGCCAGAATCAGGCAGTCGTCCAAGTAAGGATAGATTTGAATTCCTTGAAGCCTGAAGTAAGCTATCACTGGAGCCAGAACCTTTGTGAATACTCTGGGCAGTAGATAAGCCAAAGGGCAATGCAGAGAACTGATAATGAGAATTTCCAGCTCGAAACCGCAGATACTTCCTGCAACTTAGCCTTATAGGCACATGAAGGTAAGCTTCCTTGAGATCTAAAGTTACCATCCAGTGATCTTTGCCCAGCAGAGGTAAAAGCTGTTGTAACGTCAACATCTTGAACTTGGGAATGTCCAGAAAAGTGTTGAGGAGAGATAAATCCAAAATTGGTCTCCACATGTTCCCCTTCTTTGGTACTAGGAACAGGCGAGAATAAAATCCTAGGCCCCTTTCTGATACAGGGACTGGCTGAATGGCCCCCATCTGGAGTAACTGAGAAACTTGCTTGTGAGCCTCTTTTCTTTGTGGAGGAGGAACGTCTGGTATGCCTTTGAAAGGGGGCATTGTATGGAAATAAAATCTGTAACCGTGGTGAATAATATCCAACACCCATTTGTCTTGAGTAATTAAATCCCAATTTTCTTTGAAAAGAGACAGTCTTCCTCCCAAAGGAGCTGCCAGACGAGAATCTACTGGCAGCTGAAAAGACAGGTCATTGGGTCTGTTTACGAAAGGACTGACCCCTGCCCTCACCAGAAGTCTGAGCAGGTGAACTCCTGTTCTAGGCCTAAAAGAACCTTGAGCCCTGCCCCTACCACGTCTAGACCTACCCCTAGACTGGGAATCATAAGCAGGATATGTCCATCCCTTAGCAGGCCAATTTCTACTAAACTTGGTGGCTGCACCTGCAAAAATCTTTAACAGTTTGCATAGACTTAGCTTTGTCCTCCATTTTCTTTAAAACTGCTTCCACAGGCGATCCAAACAACACATCAGACTGTAAAGGAGCATCCAAAATCCTTGTCTTAACATGCTCAGCTAAATTCTGATCCTTCAACCAGGCATGCCTGAAGAACAGAACTAGTAGCAGCCACCCTCGAGGAGGCCTGTACAGCATCAAAACCACATTGCAAAGAATGCTTACCCACTTGTTCAGACACATGAACCAAATCCAGCAACTCTTTACACTCAATACCTTCCGCCAAAGCATCCACCTTAGCTTTTAATTGTGAAAGGAGATAATTCTGATATTTTAGCATGTGAAACTGACAATTCAACGCCTCATGGCTAGAGTGGAAGAAGTATACACTTTCTTTCCCCACCTATCCAAAGCCCTTGCCTCTTTATCAGTGGGAACAGGATTTTTAACCACAGAAGCTTTAACACCTTTAGGCCCTTGAGAAATAGTTTCTGGGTCCCCTAGGACTCTTAAACAAATACTTATGAGCTTGGGCACCCTATAATACCTATCAGGCTTAACAGGAGCAGGAGGCAAAGAGTCAGGGTTCAGGGAAGCCTCTGCTAATACATCTTCCACCACAGTCATCTCAGGAGCAATAGCCAAGGGCCTTTGCTGCGGTAAAACAAGAATTCCCTAAGCCTTTTCCTGAAGCAGAGTAATCCTGGCCTTCCCATTTAAAGTGCTCCCTCATGGAATGCAGAGTCTCTGAAAATGAGAAATCCTCAGGAGGAGAAGCTGTAGGAGTGGAATCATCCACATCAGAATCAGAATAAGTAGGATACTCCTGCAAGTCTTCCGCAGAAGACTCTGAAGCCTCTGAACACTGTTCAAAACTATCAAACTCCGGTTCCACCCTAGGCCTCTTATCAGGCGGGGGCATAGAACTTCTAATCATAGTAATCAAATCTTCTGCCATTTTAAGCATATGTTTCTTAGGTACAGAACCCAAAATGCTAGGAGAAGCCCCCACTGAAACTGAACTAGGCCTACCTCTCAAAGAAGTTTTGGCAACAGAAGGAGAGGCTCTAACTACCTTGGGAAGACAGGGAAGAACAGTGACCTGAGAAGCCCCCTCAGCCTGGCCTACCTCCTGAGAAGGCACATCCTGTAACAGTAAAGTTTCTGCCTGAGACTCCATGGAAACTCCTGGCAAAACCTCTGGCTCCACTGAGCCTTCTAAAGAACCAACGTCCGGGACTGCCGGTTCATCAACCCTAGGCTTCGCTGTTTTGTCCTTGCGCTTCTTGGACGAAGCGGGCGTCGGAGCATCCGACGGCATTTTATAATTGCAACGCTTCCCAAACACTAACCTGGCACAGTCTAACCTCCTCTTAATAGTGCGTTTGTTAAACCTAGCACAAGAGCGGCAACCAACAACGTCGTGCTCAGGCCCTAAACAAGGTATACACAAGGTATGGTAATCCCTATGAGGTATCTGTTTCCCACAGGAAATACAGTTATTCACTTTTTCTGACATCCGGTTAAATACTGAGGCAAGAAAAACCAAAATGTTCAACGGGTACTTAGCCAACTCTGTTTCAGTCTGAAACTCCGGTTTCGGAAATATTTCAGAACGCCAACCTGCACTCGCAAAACTGCTTCTGCATCGGACCATGCGGCAAAAAAGACTGGGGATATGACGTCGGTCATGCGCATTAGTACCCTGACGTACTGACGTCAGTCTAATGCGCCCTGACCGACGTCAGCCTTATACTCTGGTATTCGGGCCGACTGGACGCGGACTATACCCAATAGTAAGGACTGCAGCAATGGGGAACGAAGAACATCACACTTCTTATCAAAAGGTTCATCAGAGGACAGTTTTTTAGTTAACTGGTCTAGCATAAATTCTTGATATTGTATCATGTGAAACTGACCGTTTCAAAGCCCTGGCTGACAAAGTAGCTGAAGTGTAAACTTTTTTACCCCATCTCTCTAAGGACCTGGATTCCCTTTCAGAGGGGAGGGGGTTTTTAGCAGAGGTAGAAGCTACAGCCTTAGGTCCCTGGGAGATAGTCTCGGGATCTGCAAAAGGAGCCTTGTATAAATGGTAATGTGCGTCTGGGACCCTGTAGCACCTGTCGGGCTTAGCAGGGGCCGGAGGTAAAGAATCAGGAGCAGTGCAAGCATCATTAAATGCATCATCTACAACAGAGAGAACTGGAGGTATAGCTAAAGGCCTGTGTTGAGGTAAATGCAAAAAAGTTCTAAGCCTTTTTCTGGAGTCTGAAAAATCTTGGCCCTGCCACTGAAATTGTTCCCTCATGGCATGCAAGGTTTCCCCAAAGGAAAATTCCTCAGGAGGAGAGGCAGAAGGAATGGACTCTTAAGCATCAGAATCTTCGTAAGGGGAATAAGAAGCCTCTGGAGGGTCTGCATTGTCTGAATCATCAGAGGAATCATCAGTGGACACTGGCTCAGGTGGCTCTGCTCTAGGCCTCTTCTGAGGAGGAGGATGAGAGGCCCTGTCTGGATGAGGCTGGGATCCCCGGATTAAAGTAATAAGATCCTCTGCCAAAGAGAGCATATGAGAACTGGAACTGGACCTGGGAGTAGGGGCCTTAACAGTTGCAGTCTTGGTAGCTTTAGCTCTGGCAAAGGCCTTAATGGACATGGCTGCAGGAGGCCTAGCAGCTCCACGTGCAGGAGTAGAAACAGCCAAGGGAATAGTGTCTGATAATTCCTGAGAAACCACAACAGCAGGTTGGATTTCTGAAGGCGATTCTACCAGGCTAGAAGAGGCCTCGGTGGAAGGCATGGATTCGGCTGAAGCAAGGACCGCTTGCTCGGCTTCGGCCGAAACAGAGACACTCGCGGTTTGCTTAACCGCGGTTTCAGCCGAAACCACGGACCGTGAGTGTCGGTCCTTTTCTTTGCGTTTTTTGGCCGTTTGTGTAGTCTGAGGATCCGACGGCATAATATACGCAAAATCAGAGCCGAATAACTGCTCAGCAAACTCCGACCGACGTCTAAGCGTCCGTCGGTTAAAAGAAGCACAGGCTAGACAAGCTACTACGTCGTGGTCTGGGCCTAAGCAAGGTAAGCAGTAAGAGTGGAAATCTTTATGAGGTATTTGTTTCCCACAAGTTAGTTATTCACTTTTTCTGACATCGGCTGAGGCAAGAAAGAGTCCCCAACGGGGTACTTAGCTTTTTAGAAGTCTTCAAAGTAGTATTCGGTAGTAGTAATCTCTGGATTTGACCGACCGGCACTTGAACAGCTTCTGCTTCGGGTGCCACGCGGCAAGAAAGACTGAGGAAAATGGCGTCGGCTGATGCCTTTATACCCGAATAACTGCAGCTATGACGTCGGGTGAAGTGCGACACCAGCCGAAGCCAGACCCAGACTTTGGAATCCGGCCGACCGAGGGGCTGCCTGACAGGACAACCCATTTGTTAGGACTGCAGATGCATCCTTGAAGGACATCAAGGGGGATCAGAGGAATCAGACAATAAGCATAAAGGAGACCTGTGAATCAAAGCGTCACTGACTCCCTGTGAAGAGGAAAGAGGGGCAAAGTAGCAGCTGCATTTTGTGTTTGAGGGGGAGGCGAAAAGATCGCAGCATGGCTGGCCCCAAAACTTCCAGAACTGAATCTATCAGAGCTGTGTAAGGATCGATACCTCTAGTATGAGCACAGATGGAGAACCTTTTCCATTTGCTAGAGTAAATCTTTCTAGTGGTTGGCTTTTGGGAGGACGATAATATATGGACCACTTCCGGTGAAAAATTATGACGTCTGACTAGCGATGGAAGTGGGAGTAGCCAGGCTGTCAGCCGGAGTGTCCTCAGAGAGGGGTGGAACTGTCCCGACGTGTGTCAGTAAATCAGGTAGAGGGTCCAGAATCCAAGGAGTGTCCACAACGTATGGTTGAAGAAAGGGGAACCATACTTGACTAGGCCAATGTGGGGCAATCAGAATCATTCAGCTTCCTAATGATTGCGCTTTCTGAATCACCTTTGAGAGAAGGGGAAATGGAGGGAAAGCATAAAGCAGACCGGAGGGCCAATCGTGAACCAGAGCGTCCCCGGGAGATTACCCCTGTGGGGGAATCAGCGTGAAGTAGTTGCTGCATTTCGCATTGAGAAGGCTGGCAAAAAGGTCGCAGCAAGGCTGACCCCATCTGCTGAAGATTCGCTCTGTAACCAGGCGATTCAGAGACCACTTGTAAGGCATAAGTATTGCTCTGCTTAGCCTGTCCGCTATTACGTTGGACTTCCCCCGGAATGTGCGTTGCCATCAGAAACCGTTGGGAAGCTATTGCCCAATTCCACACTCGCATAGCCTCTCTGCATATGGGGTAAGACAGTGTTCCCCCCCTTGCTTGTTGAGATACCACACTACTGACATGTCTGAGTGTATCGCAATAGTCCCTAAAGAAAGAACTTCCTGAAGTGCCTGCAAAGCAAGAAGCACTGCTCTCATCTCTAGGACATTTATATGCAAATGTATCTAGTGTTCCTGCCACGTGTCTTGGACTGTCCTGCCGGGATAATGCCCCCCTCCCCCAATCTGGGAGGCGTCCATGGTCACTGTGGCAACAGGGACGGGAGGAACAAAGGGCTTTCCCCATTCAAATTGTTGGTGCAGAGCCACCAATGGAGGTCCTGCTTGCACCGGTCTGTGATTAAGATGGGATGAGATAGTGGGAGTCTTTGGAGAGACCATTGGACAAAGAGGAGCCACTGAAGAAGTCTCATGTGTAATCTCGCTAGAGGGACTAACATGATAGTCACCACCATGGTCCCTAGGAGTTATAGAACCAGTCTTGCCTTTGCTTGTCTCAGGGGCATTGGTATATGAATTTGTTGTTGCAATACCGTGATCCTTTCTTGTGGTAGGAATGCTCGCATTTGAATGGTGTCCAACTCTGCTCCTATAAAGGTGACACGCTGTGAGGGCAATAAGGCAGATTTTTCCTAGTTTATCGTTATGCGCCTGGGGTATAAAAGCGTCAGCCGATGCCATCTTCCTCAGTTTTTCTTGCCCCAGATGCCAGGTGCCCTCTAAGGAAGGCTAAATTTGGAGAGATGCGAAAAATTCCAAAACATGCACAGTAATATAAAACAAATACACCATAATAGATAACCCCAGCTAGCTATAAGAGGGATAAGTACCCAAGAAATACCACAGAGGGGAAGGAGGGAGGGTAAACCTGACTGCAGATGCATACCTATCGGACATGGTAGGTACAAAACTGTACTATGTCCTTTAAGGATGCATCTGCAGTCCTTACATATGGGTAGAATACCATAGCCAAGCTGGGGGTGGTAGGATCTAAGAAAAGGATGGTGTAGCTAAAATGCCCTGCAGGACTGCTGTAGCAAAGCCTGCTCTGGATCTGGAATATAAAGGTAAATTGTAATGCTTGGAAAATGTATGCACGGAGCTCCATGTAGCAGCTTCTAAAATGTCTTTGGTAGCCACCCCTCTTAAGAAGGCTGTGGAGGTGGCTGTGGCTCTGGTGGAATGAGGTCTAATCTTAGCTGGCACAGTTTTGCCATGAAAAGAGTAGCAGAATCGAATGCAATTCCCTATCCATTTTGAAATTGTCTGTTTGGAAATTGCTTTTCCCTGTATACCAGCAGCATATGCTACAAACAGCTGGTCAGTTTTTCTTTAAGTCTTAGTTCTGTCCAAGTAGTAGCGCAACTGTCTGTGAATGTCCAGGGTATGCAGAAGGTTCTCCCCCTTATTTTGTGGATTTGGAAAGAAGGTAGGCAGGTGAATAGCTTGGTTCAATGAGACCCTGGATACCACCTTTGGCATGAATGAAGGATTGGTTCTCAAAGAGACTCTGTCCTGATGAAAAATAAGAAATGGTTGTACTGCCATGAGGGCCTGCAATTCAGATACTCTTCTTGCTGAGGTTATTGCCAGAAGGAAGGCAGTCTTCCAAGACAGGAACTGTAGTTCTGAAGATGCTGCTGGTTCAAAGGAAGGTAGAGTTAACTTTTCCAACATGAAGTTAAGGTCCCATGTAGGCACTGGTGGTTTCCTTGGAGGACTGATGTTTTTAATTCCTCTTAGAAACTGCCTTAGGAGAGGATGAGAGAAGACAGGTGGATCAGTATTGTATTCTGCTGAAATTGCTGAGGCATGAATTTTTATGGAAGAGTAAGAAAGGCCATTGTGGAACATTTCTGCCAAGTATTCCAGGATATGTGCCATGCTCATCACTGACGCATCTAGGCCCTTTGCGGTGCTCCAAGTGCGGAATCTTTTCCATTTTGCTGAATATGCCTTTTTTGTGGAAGGCCTGCGAGCTTCCATGATGATGTCCTTCACTCTCTTGGATAGCTTTTCCTGGTGAGGAGTCAGGGTATTCTCCAGGCTGTCAGCTGCAGGGTTTTCAGGCTGGAGTGCAGAGTTTTGTAATTGTGCTGTCAGAAGAAGTGACCATTGAGATAGAGGCCACGGTTTTGTGCGTGACAGGCTCCTTAACAGTGGGTACCAGTGCTGTCTTGGCCAGTTCGGAGCTATCAGAATCACTTTTGGCTGCTCTGTCCTGATTTTCAGTAAGACCTTGGTTATTAGTGGAAGAGGTGGAAATGCATACACTGTTAGAGTATTCCAGCTGAAGGAGAGGGCGTCCACTTTCCATGCTTGTGGGTGGTATGTCCTTGTGCAGAATTTCTTCAGCTGATGGTTGTGGTGGGAGGCAAAAAGATATATGTCGGGCCTCCCCCATGATTGTGTTATCTGAAGGAAGATGTCTGGGTGCAGCATCCATTCGTGTGGATCCATGATATTTCTGCTTAGGCTGTCCGCCAGTATATTGTCTTTTCCTGGCACAAACTGGGATTGCAGCTCTATATTGAATTTTAGGGAAAGTTCCCAAAGGTTCATTGCCAGCCTGCAAAGAGGGTAGGAATGGGTACCTCCTTGCTTGTTTATGTACCACATAACTGTGGTATTGTCTGTCCTTATTAGCAGGTGGCCTTGATGCAGAAAGTGTTTGAAGGCCTCAATTGCATGCATTACTGCCAGCATTTCCTTTTGGTTTATGTGCATGCGCTATTCTTTTGGTGACCATAGTCCTTGGGTGCATCTGCCCTCCATGTGTGCTCCCCATCCATGGTCTGAAGCGTGCGATGTAATGGTTTGGCTGGTTATTGGTTTGCTGAAGGGCAGACCCCTGTTTGACTGGCTTGCTTGAGCCCACCACAGAAAATCCTTTTGAAGGCATGGAATGAGTGGTATCAAAGTTTCTAGGCTGTGACTGTGCTGAGACCATAAACTCCTTAGGTACCATTGTAGTTTCCTCATATGCAGCCTTGCTTGTGGAATCAGAAGAATGCACGATGCCATGTAACCCAGGGCCTGCAGGATTTTCCTTGCAGTCAGCTGAGTTTGTTTTGTCAGATTTTCGAAGTACTCCGGTAGTTGTCTGTTTTTCTTCTGTGAGAAAAGCCATTTGGGTGGTTGTATCCAGTTCCGCACCCAGAAAAGTTATTCTTTGGGATGGAACAAGTCTTGATTTGTGAATGTTGACTGTGTATCCCAAGGCCAGAAGTAGGCAGATGGCATAATTCAAGTGTTTTACCAAAGTTTGTTGGCTGTCCGCTTGTATAAGGCAGTCATCCAGATATGGGTATATTTGAATCCCATGAAGTCTGCAGTGTGCAATTACTGATGCCAGGCATTTCGTGAATACTCTGGGTGCAGTAGATAAGCCAAAGGGCAATGCTGAGAATTAATAATGCTCTGAACCTGCAAGAAATCTGAGGTGTCTTCTGCAACTTTGTCTGATAGGGACATGCAGGTATGCCTCCTTGAGGTCTAGAGTTACCAGCCAAGACCCCTTGCCCAGCATGGGAAGGAGTTGCTGTAGGGTCAGCATTTTGAATTTTGGCACAATGAGATAAGTATTCAGTGCGGACAAGTCGAGAATAGGCCTCCATTGTCTTTCTTTTCTTGGGACAAGGAATAGTCTGGAATAAAATCCTTGGCCTTGTTCTGTGATAGGAACCTTTTCTATAGCTTTCATTTGCAATAGGTTGGCAATTTGTTTTAAAGCCTCTGCCCTTTGATTCGGTGGCAGGTTTGGCATGCCTTTTCTTTTTGGTAATGTATAAAAATGGAACCTGTATCCTTTGTCTTATTTGCAGTGTCCATTTGTCCCTTGTAATACTGTGCCAATTTCTTGAGAATAAAGATAGCTTTCCGCCCAAAGGTGCTTCCAATTGAGCCCTGGTCGGCGGGGTCAAGGTGAAGTCATAGAGTATGTCCTTGTGCAGCAGTTGTAGGTCTTGCACTACCTCTCTGGTTAGGAGGCTGCCATTGACGTCCTCTGTAGGAGCCTCTAGCTTGCCCTCTACCTCTGGCACGCCTGTTCTTGCCTCTTTGAAATCTCTGTGTCTGGAAAGGACAAATTCTTAGAAGGCCAATTTCTGCTGAATCTTGGTGGTTGGACCTGGAGAAAATCTTTGACTGTTTGTACAGATTTAGCCTTTTCCTCAAATTTCTTTAAAACCTCCTGAGCAGTGGAGCCAAATAACTTTTGCTTTTCCAGTGGGGCATCCAGAAGCTTTGCTTTAACATGATCTGGCAGAGTTTGTTCCTTCAGCCAAGCATGCCTACGAATGACTGCACTTGTCATTGCTGACCTACATGAAGCTTCCAATGCATCACAACCACACTGCAAGAAAAGGTTGCTAACCTGTTGTGAGTTATGTCCCAGATCCTGAAGTGACTTGCGATCTAGGGGTTCAGGAGAAGACCAGTTTTTTATGCAATTCATCTAACAAATACTCTTGGTACTGTATCATATGGAATTGACAATTTAATGCCCTCATAGAAAGAGTGGAAGTATACACCTTTTTACCCCATCTCTCTAAAGCCCTGGACTCCCTTTCAGAGGGGAGTGGATTTTTAGTAGTTGCTGTTGCAACCCCTTTAGGGCCCTGGGAAATAGTTTCTGGGTCAGCAGAGTGGGCCTTGTAAAGGAAATGACGCGAGTCCGGGACCCTGTAGTACCTATCGGGCTTGACAATAGCCGGAGGAAGGGAGTCAGGGGTAATGCTAGACTCAGAATACACATCATCAATGACATTTAAAACAGGAGGAATAGCCAAAGATCTATGCTGAGGTAAATGCAAAAAAGTCCTTAATCTCTTCCTGGAATTGGAGAATTCCTGGCCCTGCCATTGGAAATGCTCTCTCATGGAGTGAAGGGTCTCCCCCAAAGGACAGCTCTTCAGGAGGGGAGGCAGAAGTAATACATTCCTCTGCATCAGAATCCTCGTAGGCCGTAAAGGCCTCCTCCTGGTAGTCTGATAGAGTAGAGCCATCTGAGGCCTCATCAGAGGACTGGGGATCAGTGGGCTCAACCCTGGGCCTTTTATCTAGAGGAGGTTGAGAGCCCCTGTCCGGATGAGGCTGAGAGCCCCTAATTAAGGAAATAAGGTCCTCAGCTAAACTTAAAATCTGTGAACCTGTAGTGGATCCCTGAGGAATAGCCTTGGGAGGCAGAGTTTTTGGCTGTTTAGCAACTTTAGCCCTAGTGAATGCTTTTATGGCCTGGCTGCTCCACGTGCTGGCGTAGTTTTGTCTAGGGGAATGGTGTCGGAGGTTTCCTGAACACCGGTTTCTGAGGGAAATTCTATAACCGACCCAGAAGAGGCCTCCGGTGCCGAAGTTGTCGGTTGTGCGGTTTCCACGGTCGGAGTACCAAGGACTCTGTTTCAGCCGAGACAGAGACACTCACGGTAGGCCTAGGCGTGGTTTCAGCCGAAACCACGGTCCGCGTGCGAAGGTCCTTGTCCTTCCGTTTTTTGGTTAAATGAGAAGTCGGAGTCTTTGACGGCATATTATAACAGTAACTAGCGCTAAAAAATTCCTCTGCGAACTCCGCCCGACACCTAAGAGTGCGTCGATTGAAGGAGGCACAGGCAGTACAGGCCAAGGCGTCGTGGTCTGGGCCTAGGCAGGGGAGGCAGTAGGAATGGAAATCCTTATGAGGTATTTGTTTACCACAAGTTAAGCAATTAACTTTAAGCATTTGATCGGACATCGGCTGAGGCAAGAAAGAGTCCCCAACGGGGTACTTGGCTTTTGAAGTCTTCGGTAGCTGAATTTACAGGAGCTGGCCGACCGGCACTTGCAAACTGCTTCTGCTTCGGGCACCACACGGCAAGAAAGACTGAGGAAGATGGAGTCGGCTGACGCTTTTATACCCCAGGCGCTCTGACGTCGGGGAAAGGGCGACATCAGCCGACGCCGGACCCAGACTTTGGAATCTGGCCGACCGAAGGGCTGCCTGAGGCAGGACAACCCATATGTAAGGACTGCAGATGCATCCTTGAAGGACATCACCTGGAATCCGTGATGTCTCCAGTGAGCCGTCACCATAGCCATACATTTGAACACTCTTGGGGCTGTGGGGAGACCAAAGGGCAGGGCTCGAAACTGGAAGTGACTGGCTCCCAGCCAAAGCGTAGGAGACTCCTGGATGCTTTGTCCATTTTGACATGGTAATAAGCATCCTTGAGATCGATGGAGCACATCCAAACTTCCTCTCCCAACAATGGAAGAATCGATTGTAGAGTGACCATACGGAACTTGGACTTGTGTACGTAATTGAGTTGACTGAGATCTAGTATGGGTCTCAGGTCCCGTTTTTTTCAGCACCAAAAAGAATCTTAAGCCCCTAATCCGATTTGGTCTGAGGGGACTGGTTGGATGGCTCCTTTTTCTAGCAGCTGAGACACCTCTGAGGCTGCTTGATCCCTTTGACTGGGTGGAACGTCTGGGATTTTTTTTTTATTGGCAGGGGTACTGAAGAGAATGGGATGAGGTAACCTCAGGAAACTATCCTTTAGTACCCATCGGTCCTGGGTGATGATCTCCCAGGCTTCCGGGTATAAGGAAATTCGACTCCCGACTGGCCTTGGATAAGCGCAGTCTGGCACACCCTCAGGAATGAGTATGGAGAGCCATGGAAGGAGTCGTGGTCTCCTGAATTGCGGGGGGACGTCTCCCTGAGTAACCCCCCTCCCCTGCCTCTGGAGAGGGGGGCTCACCTTGTGCGGCAGGAAAAAACCTCTGATTTCTTGAACCACACCCCCCCCTCACTGGCCCTTGGGATAAGGCCTAGAAGGAAGGGGAAAACGGACCCCTACGGCAGACAGGGTCTTTCCCTCTTGCTTGTACCTGGTGAGGGTGTCTATCACTTTGGTCCCAAACAAGGAGGAACCGTCAAATGGGACATCAGTGAAGACAGACTTGAAGGCCTCTGCGAAGTGACACAGGCACAGCCAGGCTTGCCTTCTAAGGGCGACCCCTGAGCTCGCCGCCCTACTCGCTCCCTCGGCCGCATACGAGATGAGCTACATGGACAAGTTAGCAGTGGAGTTGAGGGTAGAAACCTGTGCGGTAACCGTCTGAGCCACTGCCTCAGGTATGTTACCCGCAAGATTATGTCCCAGTTCTTTGAGGAGATCTCTCTGGAGCCGAGTGAAGTGAGATAAATAATTCAGCGACTGGAAAGTGAAGGTTGCTGAAGATAAGGTATGCTTCCCGTACCAGTCCATGGTCCTAGACTCCTTGTTAGGAGGAAGGACCGATGAGGAAGACTCTGCAACTTCCTTCTGGGTGGCTGCCGCCACCACCATGGCATCTACCGGGACTCCTTTCGATAGAAACTCTTTTCCCTGGGGTGCGGACAGGAATTTGTTGTGACGCCTGGGCACGGGCTCCACAAAATCAGGGTTTTCCCACACTCTTCGACAAATGAGGTCAAGAAGTTCGAAGGGTGGAGACACCCAGGAGGCGGAAGGTTGAGCACCAAAAGCCTTAAGGAATAATGACTCCTCCTCGGAAGGAGATTTGGAAGGCCAGCCTCCTCTGTTTCAGTATCTCCAGGATATCGGAGAAGGAAACATCAGAGGAAGACTTGTGGGACCCTTCCGATTCCTCGAGGTCAGTATCGGAGGGGAGAGACTCATCCTGGGAGTCTATGTGCTTCATCTTGCACAATTTCTTTCTAGGAGGCTCCTCAGGCATGGACTCTGGGAGACCCTCAGAAAGCTGGGGACCACTCATGGGGGTATCCTTAGGGCCTGGCGCTCTACTGTCCATGGATAGGTGAGTGTCAGAGGTGCTCGCCGGGGTGGTGGGGGACTAAATGACAGACCCGGGTGATGTAGATGACGATCTTGCCAGCACGCTCCGCATGGCCTGGAAGGCAGGTCCTCCTGAGTCAGAGGACCGACCGGCCTCAGAGGCCACGACCGGGGTCCCCCGAGCCAATGCATTGAGTGGGAGACTCAGAACAGACAGCTGTCCCGAAGTATCCCCCTCGGGCCTGACCGAAGAGACCAGTGTCTCGAACTCTGTGGATGGAACAGACATGGTCGGAGCCGATGTCAGCACAGATAGACCCAAAGGGGGCATCGGAGCCGGCGCAGGAACATCACTTGGAATGGAGCATACCAGCTCCGACAACAAGGATGTGCTCGGAGGAGGAATCATTGAAACAGTCAGAAACTGGCTCCGGAGCAGAGTGGGTCGGAGCAGAGAACAATTTGGCCAACACCGGAGACTGCAGGAGCCTCTGCACTACCCTATCAACATCCAAATCAGAAAGCCTGGAGGATTTGGAGGAGAGTGACAGAGATTGGGATCTCTTGTCCCGTGAACCACACCTGACACTGGGTGACCGGCTCCAAATGGGCTCAAGAATAACTGGAGCCGACGCCGATATGGTTAACACCGATACCTCCTGCAGCCTCGAGGACCGTGCAGCCGAGGAGGTAGAGTCCAGAACAGTAATCTTCTCCGGAGGCTCCGAAGTGGCAGATGGAGCCGAAGACCTTTTCTTAGACTTGGAAGCTTTAGACTTAGACTGAGTACTAGAAGCCGAATCTATAGCTTCCTGAAATGATGGTTTCAAAAGTCCCTTTAATATTAATTTGTTTTTCTCTCCTGGAGCACCCTAGGACTGAACGTGTGGCAAAAGCTACACGACTCCTGTAAACGGATGGCTCCGAGGCAGTAGACACACAGAGTGCCCATCCGTGATGGACATTTTATATCCACATTTGGAACATTTCTTAAAGCCAGAAGGCTTATGTTCCTTCTGATCTTTGGACATTTTATAATTAACGTTAAACACCTAGATGCAACTTACAAAAAAGGGCGGGAAACGCAACAATTTAGAACACCAGAAAAAAACACCATACTAAGCACACTGAGAATCTAATTGAAACGGTTCACACACAAGATAGACACACCAGGAAAACAGTACTAGCCACACACAAAGAACCTCTAACTGAAATGGTTCTTCTGGGTATTACACAGGAAAAACACAATGACCAAAGGTTTATCCAATGACAGAGGGGAGGACTAGGTCCTCTAACTAAAACGGGCCTAGCCCGCTGGAACAGTTAGGGATACCAAAACAACTAACACTCTCAAGCACTGAAAACACACACAAATTTAGAGATTAGCAACAATACCTATTAAAATAGCTTTTGGGTCTGAACTAACAACTTTCTAAGAGAAATAGCAAAAAAGAGGGTACTTAGCCACAGCCAAGCGAGACCACGTCCGAGCTACACAAGCAGCAAATGAGATCTGGGGATATGGAGCAGTGCACCATGGGATACCCTCTTATCCCAGCCAATGAGAGACTGAGCTAGTAAAAATCGGAAGAGTCTGAGCCAATATTCGGCTCCGAACCCATGGCTAAGAATGTAGGCAAGATAGGACTATATAACATCTATGTTCTTCGTGTTTCACTGATGCAGTCATTACATTTGGGTAGATTCCCAAGGCTATGGTTGGGAGGAGAAATTTAGATAGCATTAGGGCCAGCTATAAGGCCCTGCAAGACTGCAGTGGCAAAGCCAGCTCTGGATTTAGAGAAAATTGGCAAATAATGCTTGGTGAAAGTATGTACAGAACTCCAGGTAGCAGCTTCTAGGATGTCCCTGATAGGGACGCCTCTGAGAAAGGCTGTAGAGGTAGATGCAGCCCTGGGGAGTGAGGTCTGATCCCCTGGGGAATAGGTTTTCCATGATGCTTATAGCAGAAATGAATGCAATGGCTTATCCATTTAGAAATGGTTTGCTTTGAAATAGCCTCCCCCTCTGCCTCTGCAACAAATGCCATGAGCAGTTGTTCAGATTTCCTTTGAGGTTTAGTCCTGTCCAACTAGAATCCAAGTTGTCTGTGCACATCTAAGGAATGCAGCATTCGTTTCCCTTTATTCTGTGGACTGGGAAAGAAGCCTGGCAAATGAATGGACTGATTAACAGCCACACTGGATACCACCTTAAGCAGGAAGGATGGATTGGTTCTGAGGGATACCCTGTCCACATGAAAGATGATGAAAGGCTCCACTGCCATAAGGGCCGGTAATTCAGATACCCTTCTAGCAGAAGTGATTGCTAAAAGGAAAACTGTTTTCAAAGAAAGAAATTTTAAGTCTGCAGTAGCAGCTGGCTCGAAAGGAGGTACAGAGTTTCTCCAAGACAAAGTTAAGGTCCAAGGCTGGGGTTGGAGCTCTCCTGGGTGGTCTAAAATGTTTGCCCCCTCTGAGGAACTGCTTGAGCAGTGGATGAGAGAAGAGGGGAGGTTCTGTGTTATAATGAGCTGAAATGGCTGAGGCGTGGATTTTAATGGAGGAAAAAGGCAGGCCCTTGTGAAGCATCTCAGTTAAGCATCGTAAAATCTGAGGTAAACTGGGCGCTGCTGTGTTCATCCCTTGAGACTGGTTCCAGGAACAGAATCTTTTCCATTTTTCAGCATAAGATTTCCTAGTACTAGGCCTCCTTGCCTCTAAAATGATATCCATCACAGGTTTGCTGAGGGATGGTAAAGGAGAGATTAAGTAGCCAGGCTGCAAGGTTCAGTGTTAGAAACTAAGGGTGCAAAATCTGGTTCTCCTGCTGAGACAGCAGGGAAGGAGTCTGAGGCAGGTGCCATGGAGATAACTGTGACACTGCGCAGGAGGGGTTACCAGTGTTGGGGCGGCCAGTCTGGAACAATCAAAATCATCCTTGTTTTGTCCAGTTTGATTTTTAGTAGTACTTTGGAGACCAGAAGCAGAGGAGGGAAAGCATAGACTGATGGGCTTTTCCAGCTGAAGGACAAAGCATCCACTTTCCAGGCTTGTTTGTGGGAGTCCTTGTGCAAAATTTGTCCAATTGGTAGTTCTGGGGAGAGGCAAACAGGTTTATATCTGGGCTCCTTCATTTGCTTGTCAACATGCTGAAAATCCTTGGTTCCAGTTTCCACTCGTGTGGGTCCATCAGGTTTCTGCTTGTCAGTCTGCCAGTGTATTTCATTTTCCTGGCAGGAATTGAGCTTGTAGGTGCACTTGGTAGCTCAAGGCTGTATTCCACAATGCCATGGCTAGTCTGCAGAGGGGGTAAGAATGTGTACCCCCCCCGCTTGTTTATGTACCACATAATAGTGGTGTTGTCAGTCTTTATCATTAGTTGTCCTGGAAGAATGTGGTCCTTGAAGGCTGTCAAAGCATTCTGTACAGCTAACATTTCTTTTTGATTGATATGCAGGTGCATTTGACTTGGGTTCCATTTGCCCTGAATGCACTTCCCTGACAGGTGAGCCCCCCCATGCATAGTCTGATGTGTCTGTTCGGGTTTGGGCGGCAGGGGGTGGTGTGAAAGGTAGTCCCTTTGTTTTGGTGGCAAGCCTCTGCCCACCACAGGAACTCTAGACCTAGGCAAAGTATGATAGAAATCATTGTTTCTAGGTCTTGAGAATGTTGACACCATAGGCTTTTTAGATACCACTGTAGTTTCCTCATATGCAGTCTTGCATATGGAATTAGAAGAATGCAGGAAACCATGAACCCCAAGGCTTGCAATATTTGTCTTGCAGATATAGTAGGGTTTTTGAGGCCACTTGATTGAAGTATGTTGTCAAATGAATTTGTTTCTCTGGCGTGAGATAAGCCATCTGGGAAGTTGTATTCAAGCTTGCTCCCAGGAATATAATTTGTTGACAGGGTACCAGGTGTGATTTCTTTTCGTTTATGGTGTATCCCAGACAAGTTAGAACCCTTTGTGCAAAGGCCAGATGATTCAAAAGTATGTCCTGGCTTTCTCCCTGGATTAGACAATCATCCAGGTATGGGTATATTTAATTTCTTTGCCTGCAAAATGCAATAACTGGAGCTAGGCATTTTGTGAATACCCTGGGTGCAGTAGATAAGTCAAAGGGCAGAGAACACAGTGTGTGTAGCCTGCTTTGAAGCGTAGGTATCTTCTGCAAGATTCCCTGATTGGGATGTGCAGGTATGCTTCTTTTAAATCTAGTTTTGCCAACCAGGCATTTTTGCCTAGCATAGGAAGTAATTGGTGAAGAGTCAGCATCTTGAATTTCGGAATCTCCAAAAAGGTGTTTACAGTGGACAGGTCCAGGACAGGACGCCATGAATGGTCTTTTCTGGGTACCAGGAAAAGTCTAAAGTAGAAACCTTGTCCTTTTTCCTCTTCTGGTACCAGTTGAATAGCCGCCATGCTTAAGAAAGAATTTGTTTTTGGGCCTCTTCCCACTGATTTGGGGGTAGGTTCAGCCACCCGCTTGGTGTTGGCAACGTGTGGAAGTGAAATCTGTATCCCTGGTACACTATTTAAAACCCATTTATCCTGGGTAATGAGTTCCCAATTCTTTGCATGAAGAGCAATCTTTCCCCCCAAAGTGGCAGTCAGTTGATAACTGCTTAGAAATTTTAAAAGGAAGGCACTGAGACAGTTTACCATGGAGGGGGAGGGGGGGTCTTATTATTCCCAGATTTGGAAGTGGAGGCCCCCTGGGACTGAAACCTGGGGTTTTTGCTGCATCTGGGTTTGACATGAGAAGACCTGGAAGGGGCTGGAAAGGACCAATTCTTAGAGGGCACGTGTCTACTAAATCTAGGTGGCTGAACTTGTAAAAAATCTTTAACAGTTTGCATAGATTTAGCTTTATCTTCCATCTTTTTAAGGACTTCCTCAGCCTTGTTGCCAAACAGGCGGTCCTGATTTAAAGGAGCATCCAACAATTTAGCATTAACACGATCAGGCAAAGATTGCTCCTTAAGCCAAGCATGCCTTCTGAGTACAGACCCAGTAATAGCAGCCCTGCAAGAGGCCTCTAATGAATCAAAACCACATTGCAAAGTACGTTTTCCAACTTGTTCAGCAGAATGTATTAAAACCTGTAAAATTTATTTTCCACACAGTCAGGAATCATCATTTTCTGTTTAAGCAGTCCAATAACATTTTGCTGATACTTCAACATATGACACTGGCAGTTTAAAGCCCTAATGGCCAAGGTTGCAGAAGTGTAAACCTTCTTACCCCATCTATCCAGCGCCCTGGAGTGTCTATCAGAGGGGGTAGGATTTTTGGCAGTAGTAGCCTTAATGCCCTTGGGTCTCTGTGAAATAGTCTCAGGATCCGCAGTAGGATTTTTAAAAAGGAACTTGTGAGAGTCAGGAACCCTGTAATATCTATCAGGTTTTCTGGGAGCAGGAGGTAGAGAGTCAGGGGCCAAGCTAGATTCCGAAAAGGCATCAACAATGTCCAGTACACGGGGGATCGCTAAAGGCCTGTGTTGGGGCAGGAGTAAGAAATCCCTCAGTCTCTTTTTAGAGTCAGAGTAGTCCTGGCTTTCCCAGCGGAAATGCTTCCAAAGAGTATGCAAGGTTTCACCAAAAGAGAAATCCTCGGGAGGGGAAGCAGAGGGAATAGAGTTTTATTTTATTTTACATTTGTTGACCGGGATAGTCCGACTGGATGCATGTCCATTTTCAGCGGAGGCCCGGGGGAAAAGCTCCAAGGGTAAGCAGATACAGCATTACATATTACAAACAGACTACTTACAGAGATTACATAAGCAAGTTACACAAGTTCCACAGGTTACAGTTAATCCTGAGCACAAGTCAGGATTAAATTAAATTACACAGTAAACTGGTTAACAGATTTTTTTACACATTCTAGAGAGAGTTAGCCAGGCTTGATACATTGACATAACCAGTTAAGTGACAAATGTTGTTTGAGTCTAGTTTTAAATTGACCCAAGGTGGAAAGTAAGGTAATATCAGCTGGAAGAGAGTTCCAGGATCTACTTAGAGTTTGCAAAGAGAATCACCGGCTGTGTTATTAATTTTGCTAGTCTGAATTAGTAGTTTGTTAGAGGATCGAAGCGGTCTAGGATTGTTATAGGGGGTGATAATAGTGCAAGAGTATTGTCCGGATTATACAGGAATTTATAGGCCATAATCGGTTATACTGGATTAGGCTGGGTAGTACAAGCCACCCAAGCTGATTTAGATTGATGCAATGATGTGTCCTAAAAAGTAGCCCAGTGGCAAACCTGGCAATGTGGTTGTAGCAAATTGAGAGTTTAAGGACAGTCTTGTTTAAATTCGAGAGTAGAGGGGATGCATACAGACGGGATGAAAGAAGGTGAGAGCGAGCTATGGCAATTTTAGCTGCAGGGGTTAGGATGGCTTTTATTCTGTAAAGTGACCCTAGTTTTTATTGATGGTTTTGTCAGTTTGGTTAACATGTAGGTCAAATTTTAGATGTTTTATAATGACACCTAATAGTTTTGTAGATGGGTCACGGGAGATTGTGCCATCATTTGATTTTATGGTAAAGGTGAAAGCGGTAAACCTACGTGTTGGTGAAAACAACAGTATTTTAGTTTTTCTGGGATTTAGGATCAGATGATGTTCACAAAGCCAGTTTTCTATTGCATTAAAGGTGGTCTGGGCAGCTGACCATAACTCTACTGAAGATTTGGCTGAGCAAATCAGAGTAGACTCATCAGCATATTGGATACAGCTGACTTTTGGGATGACAGTATAAAGGTAGTTAATGAAGATGGAGAACAGCAAGGGAACTAGTATAGAGCCTTGTGGTACTCCAAGGGTGTTAGGTAGAAGGTTAGAGAGTTTGTTCTGCCAGAGGACAGCCTGCTGTTGACCGTTCAGGTAGGACTGAAACCAGTGGAGGGCTCCAGTATCTAGACAGAATGTCTGCAGGGTGTGGATTAAAAGTTGGTGATCAACCATATCGAATGCCTTGGAAAGATCCAAAAAGAGGGCTGAGGATATATAATTATTGTTGCGATTATGGTTTATGGCATTAGTAAAGGCTAGGAGGGCTGAATTCTCTCTGAACGAACAGGTGCATGCAAATCAAGGATCTCAAGGAATTTGTTGTTAAAGTAAGCTACTGCTTCCTTTAAGAGGAGGTGTTTTAGAATAGACCAATTACATGAGTTTAGTTCTTGTTGGAATTTGGCAGGGTCAAAGTTTTTATTGTTTCTAACCTTTCTGAGTAAAGGTTGTTGGGAATTAATGGTTTTGTGCTTAATTACATATGCGAGAAGGTGATCGCTTAGGCCATTAAGGAGGGTACCAGAGGTGTACAGTTGGGGGTGAACGTTTATGAAGGAGGGTACCAGAGGTGTACAGTTGGGGGTGACTGTTTACGAGTACCCAGTCAAGTATACTTTCTTTTTGGTTGGGTTTACCTATCCTGGTAGGGGTGGATATGATTTGTGTAAATGCATGCAGGTTAATATGGGTGGTTGGGGATTCTGAGGAACAGGTGCCCCAGTCTATGTTAGTCTCCAAGTAGTAGGGTTTTTTGGGGGTAGTGACATGATAGCCAGTGCAGGATATCTTCAAATGTAGATATATTGTTACCTGGGGGAATGTACATACAGATGATATGAATACATTATTAAGTTGCAATTTGGTGGCAAGAATCTGAGTTATTAATCTGAGGAGGTTGTATTACATCTATGGTGACATTCAACTCAGATTTACAGAGTACAGCTACCACACCCCCCTTCCTCGAAGCACGATCCAGCCTGTGTATGTTGTACCCAAGTGGTAACACATCATTGTCTTCAGTGTTAGGTTTTAACCAGGTTTCAGATAAAGAGAATCTCAGGAGAGTGGACATCCAGAAGTGCATGCAATTCATGTACCTTGTTATTAATGCTTCTAATATTGAGATGACAGACTAGGAGAGAGTTAGTTGGCCTATTAATTGTAGGTTTGTAGCTTGGATTGCAAGTAGAGGGGGTATATGTATCTGAAGTGAGTGGGCCAGGGTTGGCGTGAATATCACCAATTATTAGGTTGAGTCTATACTTGGTGATGAACTTCAGGAATTTGTTTATTAGTTTGTGGTAGTGTTTGGATCTAGAGCTAATGTGCCTGGGGTTGAGATGCTGAAAGACTGAACAAGATGTTGGATAGGATCTGGTACTGTAAATATGGTTGAAGGTGTATGGATTTACAGCTGGGGTGATAGTATGGCCTTTTGGGACCTGAAATCCCGTGAGAAACTGGTTTTCATACAAGGTAAGGAGGTATGGTGTGAACAAGAGGGGTAGTAAAGAGGACTATATCATTATCTGTGATTCAGCTAGTGAGTTAAGGAACTGTTTTACCTGTTCTCTGCATCAGAATCCTCATAGGTAGATAAGGGTAAATTCTGGTCATCAGAGGAAACAAATTTTCAGAATCCTGATCAGAAGAATCATAAGCAAACTCAGTCTTAGGTCTCTTAGAGGGGGAAGGTTGGCTTCCCCTGATTAAAGTAATAAGGTCTTCAGCCATTCTTATTTGTTTCTTAGGCAAAAAGGCCTGACCATGCGGTCTGGGCGTCTGTTTTCTAGGTATGGATCGAGTTTTAGGTCTTGAAGAAGAAGATGGCGTCTGTTTAATAAGCAACTCAGTAGGCCTGAATGCACCCTCAGAAGCCGGTGCCTGCACAGCAGCTCCGGACCCATCCAAGGTAGAGACATCCGCAGGTTCAATTGAAGCATCTTGCGGCATACCAGACTCCGAAAGTGTGTCAGCAGAGGACTGAAAATCTGATGTAGCTGGCATCAGGGGCTGTGAAAGCACCTCAATGAGTACTGGCGAAATGGCGACTAGGTTAGGAAAAGCATAGTCGACAGCTTTGGACCTATGCGGTCTCTGTCTATCTGTGTTTTTTCAGAATGTCAGTAGTTGGGTGGCTTACTGAAGCCATATCTGGATAACTGAACAGAGTAGCAAAATATTTAGAAGCGTAAATATACAGACGATGAATAGTTCTTTTAAATAAGGCACAAAACTGACAGCGAGGAACATCATGGTCAGGGCCTAGGCAAGGAATACAGAACGAATAAAAATCTTTGAGGTATTTTCTTTCCACAAAAAATACAATTATTGACTTTTACTGACATCGGCTTAGAGCAAGAAAAAGTTTCCCCAACAGGGAAACTTAGTTCAGCTTAGTTGAAGACTTCGGTTCTGAAACTCGAAAACAAACATTTCAGGAGTCAGCCGACAGGCACTTGTGAACTGCTTCTGCTTCAGGCACCGCACAGCAAGAAAGACTGATGTAATGGCGTCGGCTGCATGCTTCATATCCCTGGCTATCTGATGTCATGGAAGATGGGACAGCAACCAACGCAGGACCCAAGACTTTGTTAATCAGGCCGAATGAGGGCTACTGCAAGTAGATAACCCAAATCTGATGACTGCAACAGTGAAACACGAACATCCAGATTTGACGAGGCCAGTATGGGGAGATGAGTATAAAGTCCTTTCCCAAGTAAATGGCTTTCTGAAGAACTTCAGGTATCAACAGATAGGGAGGAAAAGCACAGAGGAGACCCAAGGGCCAATCATGTACAAGTACATCCCATGGGGACTCCACCAGAGTGGGGATCAGGGCTAAGTAGCTGCTGCATTTGGCATTCATGGATGTGGCAAAAAGGTCGCAGCAAGGCTGGCCCCTGCTTTATGGACCACCTGAGGCGCATTAGAATTGCTCTGCTGAGTCTGTCTGCAATCATGCTGGATTTCCCCGGGATGTGCATTGCTATCAAAAAGCGTTGGGAGGAGGTTGCACACTGCTGCCCAGTCCCCACACTCTTAGGGTCTCCCGACAAAGGGGGTAAAATCTGGTTCCTGCTTGTTTATGTAACATACAACTAACATGTTGTCTTGTCTCTATTACAAAAGTTCCCAGCGGAAGAGTCCTGGAATGCTTGCAACGCTAAAAGCACTACTCTCATCTCTACAACATCGATGTGCAAATAGGCAGTGTGATCCTGCCACGTGCCGTGGACAGTCTTTCCCAGATAATACCCCCCCCATCTGAGAAGTATCCGTGGACACCGTGGCTAGTGGTTGGAGAAGTACAAAGGGTTGACCTAGAGTCATTTGAGTGGAGTAAAGCTACCAACAAAGGTCTTTTTGGCAAGATTCCATTATCAAAAATTTTTGGGACATGGGCAGCTCTTGCATTGACCACTGAATGGACAGTAGCCACTGGAGAATTCTTATGTGCAGACGTGCTAATGAGATCAAGGTTATTGTTGCTGCCATGGCTCCCAAGACCTTCAGGACTGTCCTTGCTTGCACTTTTTTCTTTGAAAGATTTTAAACCTGATGTTGTAGAACTTGTACTCTTTCTGGAGGAAGTTTGGCCATCATCTTTGTTGCATCCAATTCTTTTACTATAAAAATATGCTGAGATGGCAGTAAGGCAGATTTCTCAGTTTACTGCGACTCCTAGGTGAGAACAGAGCTGCAAGGTGGTGGCTGTTAGGAGCCAGTCATCCAAGTACAGAAACACTTGGAATCCTAGGCATCTCAAATGAGCCGCAACTACTGCCATACACTTGGTGAGCAGTCTGGGGCTGTAGTGCGGCCAAAGGGAAGAGCTCAAAACTGGTAGTGGCTGGCTCCCAGACAAAAGAGCAGGGGTGTCCTGGATTGCCTGTCCATTTTTATGTGGTAGTATGCATTCTGAAGCTCTATAGAGCACATCCAATCGTCTTGTCCCAGAAAAGGGAGAACTGACTGCAGTATTACCATCTGGAACTTGAACTTTCTTAGATTTATTTGGGTTGCTGAGATCCAGAAATGGTCTCCAGTCCCCTGTTTTCTTCGGAACTAAAAAGAACCTTGAGTAAGTTCCGGATCCTATTTGGTTTATGGGGACTGTTTGGATGACTTTTTTCTAGCAACCTTTGAATTTCTAGAGTTGCCTGTTCCTTTTGACTGGGTGGAATGTCCAGGATATTTTTTATGTTTGGAACAAGGAAGGAAAAGGGTATGGAGTAACCTCTGGATATGATGCTTCATGCCCACTTGTCTTTTGTTATTGTTAGACAGGCTTTTGGGTACAAAGATAAGCAGCCCAAGACTGCCTCCATAGATGGACAGGTGGGCCTCCCTTCAGGAACGCTGAAAGGGCTTACCAAAGGAGGATTCCCAGTCACCCTGATTATGCAGACCCCCCTCTGCTGCGTGGTTAGCATCTTTCACTACCACTTCCCCCTCTGCCCCTGGGGGAAAAATAACCATGGTGTGTCCTCAAAAGCTCTCTGGGATTTTTGAAACATTTTTCCTATTCCTTTCTGACCTTTGGGATAAGGTCTGATTGGTAGGGGAAAAACAGACTCCAATGGCAGAGAGTCTTTCCTTCTTGTTCACACCTGGTTAGTGTGTCTTGACTTTGGGCCCGAACAGAGAAGAGCCACTTGAATTGGGCATTCACAAAGGAAGATTTAAAGGGCTCCACAAAGTCACACAAGCACATCCAAGAATGTCTCCTTAGGGAACTTCCTGAACCAGCTGCTCTGCTTGCTCCATCCGCTGCATAAGAAATCAGTCTTATGGAGGAGCTGACCACTGAATTTAAGGTAGAGAGTTGAGAGGAAGCTTTTTCTGACACCCCTTCAGCTACTGAAGCCTGGAGGGCATCTCCTAGCTCCTTCAGATCTCTCTGTAGACTAGTAAAGTGAGTCAGGTAATTCAGCGATCTAAGAGCTACTGTTGCTGAAAAGAATGGCTTTCCATATCTGTCCATCGTGCGAGAATCCTTGCTCAGTGGATGGACAGAAGACTACGTCTCAGACTTCCTTCTTGGTTGCTGGCATCACCACCATAGCATCTACTGGGACTCCCTTAGTTAAGAAATGTTTGTCCGAGGGTGAGGTAATGAACTTATTTGGCCTAATAGGAACAGGTTCCACTGAACCTGGAGACTCCCACACCTTTCGAAAATCTAAGTCCACAGGTCCGTCAAAAGGCGGAGACACCCAACTGGAGGAAGGGTGAGATTCAAATGTCTTCAGGTACACAGACTCCTCTGCAGAAGCGTTGGTGGACTTCCAGCCATCTCCAAGTATTTCTAAGATGTCTCCAAATAAGACATCAGGAAGCGATCGTAGGGACCCTTCGGCTTCATCGAGGTCCATATCCAAACTGGACTCCTCTGGGTAGTTTGAATGCTTCCTCTTCCAAGGGACCTCTTCCAAGGGACCTCTTCCAAGGGACCTCTTCCAAGGGACCTCTTCCAAGGGACCTCTTCCAAGGGACACTCTGGAGAGGTTTCCAAAGAGTGTGGGGCATCCTGAGGCCTAGGATCTCTGCATCCCTGTGAATGCAAGGGTATAGAAGCAAACAGTGCCTTTGCGAGAAGAAAATCGAGAGGAGTGTGGAGCTGCCTGTGGAGCCAACACATCACCTCAACCCCCCTCCCCCGACCCTGATCTGAGGAATCCCCCAGCTCCGAAGAACTGGAGGGAATGCCCAGGACTAAGGGGGACGGCTCCGAGGCTGAGGCAGGAGCCAAGGTCACCAGAGCAGATGCCCAGAGAGGAAAGTTCAGATCTGACAACTGTCGGATTAGACTCCTCTCCCTGGACCTGACTGTACAGCGTCGGCTCCTAGAGTTCTGATGGAGCCAAGGACGTCAGAGCAATGTTCGGATCCGAAGATCGTGGGATAGGTGTTTGTTCCAATGGTTCCACCAATATTAGCTCTAGACATTACGGCTCAGAGGTCAGATTGGGGAGGAATCTATGTAAAAGGGAGGATTTGGTCGGATCCAAAGCTCTCTGGGTTGGATCTGATAACTTGGCGAGTGCCGGTGTCCTTAGCTTCTGCACTACTCGATCCACGTCATCATTGGACAAGCTCCTGGGAGTCTTGAGTCGAGGGGGCAAGAGATTTGGAAGGCTGGTGCAGAGTTGACCTGAGTATGGGATACCAGATCCAAGCCAGAGAAAGGCTCCGCAACTGAAACTCCACCAGCACCGAAACTGATGGAGCCAAAGTAGTAGGCCTCTCAGATCAGACAGCCTTAGGATCCAGACAGGAAACTTTGGAAATCTTTTTACAAGGCACAGATGGAACACTGGAAGAGGAAGATCTCTTCTCAGACTTGTCTGATTTAGGAGGAGACTGGTCAGACTTAGAAGAACCCGGACATTCTTATACTGCTTCTGAGAAGGGGGTTTTCAACAGAACTCTAAGAATCAACATTCTTTCTCTCCAAAAGAGCCCTGTGACTGAAAAAGTGAGATTGAACAGGACTCCCGGAGTTGGACCATTCCTAAAGAATACACACAAACAGTATGCCCATCAGTAATGGGCATTTTGTCTGCATTCCTAGCATTTTTTAAACCCAGGTGGTTTTGAATCTTTAGAAGACATTGTAACAATAAAATCAACAAGAACAGTGTGTGACAGCGTCTACTTTACTTACGTGTGTGTGTATGTATATATATATAAACGAACAATCTGAAGAACCTACGAGAGAGATAGAAGTACAAAAAACTATTAAGTAAAAAAAACATCCTGAGCATCTAGTGAAGGACAAAGACACAGAGCGTAACTTCGGTATTTAGCGCTTTCGATCTTTATTGATGCACAGATCTTCAGAATGAAATACTGTGCCAAGGAAAGTCACTAAAATAGTACATGTATTCAAATTAGGTGGAGGAATTAGCCAATCAGTAATGTGAGCTGTGCTCAGTAGCTAATTACTATGCTTTTAATTAAGGCCAATGAGAAAAATATTTAAATTAAGGTAACTTGCGATGTAATGCTTTAGTGCAAGTTAACAGTGGAGTGTGCCAAGAGCGGCTGTAAAGGGTTATCTACGCCACTTCAGAGCGCATTTTACATTCAAATTCTAATTTAGTCACAGAGTTATTTCTGCATTCAGTCTGAATTGCCATTTGAGCTCCCTGACTTCAAGTAGGGAGTCCGTGTCTCGCAAAAACGGAGCTATTTGTTCAAGTACAAAGAATTTGAACCCTGTGAATCCAGTGCAACTAGTACTGTGTTTTCCTAGTGCATTGCCAGGGTTATGGAATCTTACTGCTCTAAGGTGTTCTTTGATGCGGTCTGAATTTCCTGGTGGTTTTTGCCGACGTAAAACGCTGGGCAAGAGTAGCATACTGCCACATAGACGGAAGTAGTGTGGCAAAAATAACATCTTTGGAAGCAGATTTTGAGGGAGCAATGATGGAAAATGAATTCTTGCCCCACTAAGATGTTTGCAAGACACACAAATGCCACACGTGAACATCCCTTTGGGGGCTGTGGTTATGCTGCTGTTGTCCAAAAGAAGCGGTGTCTCTTATCTCGAATGACGCTTGCAGAGTTTTAGTTTTTTTGTAGCAGAAGGTGGGAGATGCTCCCAAGGAGGATTTCAGTTCATTGTCCGTGGAGATAATGCCCCATTGTGCAGACATGATTTGTTTGATATTCTCCATGTCCCTGCAGATGGGGACTGGGAAGCTATGAGATTTATCTGCCTTTTGAGTATAAGCAGTATGGTAGGTGAACCCATATGTTAGGATGGGTTTAAACTTGTGCCTGTCTTTGGTGACCTCTTGGAGTATATCAAGCTTACCAATTGTGCTGGGTAGAATCTCTCTTGGAACATAAGAGACGGGAACTCTGACTCTTGTAGGAAGGTGGAGTCATTGCTGATGAGCCTGGAATATCTGATGAACTGGCCATGCACCACATTCTTTTTCATAAAGAATGGCTGCTGGATTCTGAAGTCCAAGAAATTGTTTCTATAGGTCTCCTTCCTGTAAATGTTGGATACCAGGGAATTATTAGGTCAGATCGAGGTGAGGGTGTCCAGGAAAGCTATGCCTGAACCACAACCAGACATGACAAAACCAAGTAGGGTATACTGTCCGACAGGGCTCGTAGGAAGGTTCATAGGTAGGTACTGGGCTATCTTCCCAAAGGCATACATTAGCCCAGCCACGTTGTGCGGTGTACACCGCCCCTTTGGTTTGTTCCCTAGGCCCTTCATCTAGCAGCTAGTACTCTTGGCCCCTATCTAGTAGAGCTGTTGGTATGATCCCTGGTGTGAACTTTGTTACCCATCCACTCAAGGTTCCTCTTGAAGAGGAATAGTGAGGGGCTCTGTCTTATGTAGATCGGGACCTTGTTCCACAGCAAGGGAAGTCTTTGCGAAGGGAATCTATCCCTCCAGCATGTTCTATTCATTGTTGTGCTGAGGTTCATATCCCTAGTGTGTGTAGCTCGAGTAAATTTTGTTTTGCTAAGATGGAGCATGTTCAACAGTTCTGGGTTGGACATGGCACTGTATGTTGGACAGAGATCGCCTCTGAGAAGACAGTATGCAACAGAGAAAAGCCTTAGCTTTTTCAATCGTGCTGCATAGAGCAACTGTTTGAGGCCAGTAAATCCTCTTAGTGAGGTACCTCTGTGGTTTCTCCAGCTGGTGGAGATGCCTAGCCAGGTACATTCCAATTGGTGCAATGTACTCAATAATGGGTCTGATGAGGGAAGAGTAGAGGGGCACCACTACATCCTTAGATCTTGACATGAACCCTTTCGTGATCAGATGGGTCACATAGGATTTTCTAACCACCTTGACAACATGGTTATCAAAGGAAAGCTGACCATCTACTTGGGTCCCTAGATCCCTTGTTACTTCTTCAGATTTCAGGGGGTTACCTCCTATGTGGTAGTTCGCGGGTACTTTGTTTTTTCCAAAAGGGATTACTACGCATTTTTCAGTATTTAGCTTGAGACCATGGCTTTGACACCATGCATCAGTCTCATTAAGGCCCTTCTGGAGGATATCCATGTCGGCCGGAGACTATCACCCAGTTTGCAGTCGTCCGCAAACTTGGTCAGCCACAGCCCTTCAGTGCTTGCCTGTACTTCTGAGAAGTATATGCCAAACAGGAGGGGCCCCAGGACAGAGCCCTGAGGAACACCGCTAATGGTCAGGATTCGGACATAGATCCCACTATTACTTTGTGGGATCCGAGAGCCAGTTTGCGATCCATCTTGTGATGTAAGGGTTTAGATGCCTAGGTTGGTGAGTTTATCAATAATACCCGAATAGGGAATGGTGTCAAATGCTTTAGCAAGGTCAAGGTAAACAATGTGTATCTCCTTTCCCTTATCTATAACCTGAGAAACTGTCTCAAAGTCCACCAGGTTCAGGAGGCTTGATCTGCCCTTGACGAAGCCGAACTGTGGGGGGTCAAGTGTTTTGAGGTTCCCAATCTCTCCATTTATGAGTTCCATAATGATTCGCTCCATTGCCTTACAGATCAGACTGGCCAGGCTTATTGGTTGGTAATTCCCAGGATCGGTTGTGGGCCCACCCTTGTGCAGCAGAACCACCGTTGCTGTGCGCCATTCTTTGGGCACATATCCTGTCGAGAGGCTGACACTGAACAGGGTATGCAGATGAAAGATTAATTCATTTTGGAGCTCGCACATGACAGCCCGGGACACCATCTGGTACCATGGGGGCAGTGTTTTTAGCTTTAGATAGACCCTTATTAACCAACGTATCAGTAATTGGGGTTACACAATCCCCTGTAGGTGGTGAGGGGGGAGGGATTTGCACTGAACCTATCAGCCAAGATGTTGGCAATGTCAGTGGGGTCAGTGTACTTTGTTCCATTTTGTACTAGCTCAGAATAGACCTGAGCGTTGCCATTTAGGTTTTTGACGTAACCACCGAAGGCCTTATGGTTATCCTTGGCAACTTACTTTTCGAAATTGGCTTTAGTTGACTTGATGAGGGCCCTCAATTTCTTACCAATGCTGATCAGGGATGATTTTTCTACTTGAGATTTGGCCTTTTTTTGTACAAGTCTCCTCCTTTTATTGTATAGCTTGCTTATGGCCGTGGTCCACCAGACTGGTTTCTTCTTGCTTGAGGAAGGAGTCTTGGTTTTATTTGGGATAGCACGGTCAATGG